>NC_059326.1:122025000-122325000 GCF_018350155.1 Leopardus geoffroyi | reverse complement strand
GTCCGCTGCTGGCTGTCAGAACTCAGGCAGTCTGGCCCCTCTGCTTTTCAAGCCAGACTTTGGGGGCTCTGCCTTGCCCAGCAGGCTACCCCTCCACCGCCCTGGCTCCCTCCCGCCAGTCTGTTTAGTGCGCACCACCTCTCTGCCCTTCCTACCCTCTTCCGTGGGCCTCTTGTCTATGCTTGGCTCCAGAGAGTCCGTTCTGCTAGTCTTCTGGCATTTTTCTGGGTTATTTAGGCAGATGTGGGTGGAATCTAAGTGATCAGTAGGAGGAGGTGAGCCCAGTGTCCTCTTACGTGGCCATCTTCCTTATTTGTTTTTATCCTTTTTTTGAAAAGTGGATTTACAGTATAAATTTAATTGATACTTCTTTTTCTTCTTTTTAAAATTGAGATATAATTGACCTGTGGTATTTGTAAGTTTAAGGTGTATAAACTTTTGATTTGATACATTTATACAATTGACACTTCCTTTACTACTCAAGTGCTCAGAGGATTTCAGGAAGCAGAAATTATGAGACATGAAGAGAAAGGAAGTTGAAATGGTGAGAACGGCATGTGCAAGGTCCTGAAGTTTGTATCCTCAGAGGAAGGACTCCATTTTGCTGGCACATAGAGTACCTGCAGAATCAAGGTGAAAGACTAAACTGGAAGGGTAATTGAGGCCCCAGTTGTGAGGTGCTTGAAAGACAGTGAATGATATTCTACGTCCTGTGCCGTGTGAGGCCTAATTGATATTGCTGGGGCCTAAAAAGTTATTGCTGTGCCACACAGACCTAAGTCATGTCTTGTCAGCTCATTTTGACAATGGCGATGAAACTGACTTACTGGTAAAATGGGAATCTCACTCAAATTCATTCATTTAAATATTCAGTAGGTATTTACCATACTGTTTTTATGTGCCAGGCAAATAAGACATATGATATACAAGTTAAAAAAAAAGATTTTGTAATGAGAGACTTGGCCAATAGTAAAAGGGTAAAACTAGAAGATAATCTGAGGGTTTTATTTTTATGTTTATTTATTTATTTTTGAGAGAGAGAGAGAGAGAGAGAAAGTGAGCAAGGGAGGGGCAGAGAGGAAGAGGGAGATACAGAATCCCAAGCAGGCTCCATGCTGTCAGCACAGACTCTGATGCAGGGCTCAAACCTATGAACCATGAGATCATGACCCAAGCCGAAAGCAAGAGTTGGATGCTCAACCGACTGAGATACCCAGGTGCTCCAAGATCGTCTGAGGTTTTGGTGAACACTAAGAAAGATGTAAACAGGGTGACATGAGAGAGTTCTTGGAGGAAGTCATTTCAGTGTGGGGTCCCAGGAGAGGCATCTCTGAGAAGGGGGCACATGAGCCAAGGCCTGAAGGAAGGGAATATGCCAGTGTTCAAAGAACCAAGCCTTGCTCATTGTAGGAAGTAATAAAACAAGGACTTACATGCCCCCAGTGCCATCTACAAGGTGATGTTTTTGAAACACAGCAGAGAGCTCAGTGTGGCAGTAGCTGGGTGAGAGAAAGGTGTCATCTTGTGCTACGTAGAAGAGAGGTAGGACACAGCCAGATTAGGCAGGACCTTTTAGGTCACGTCACAGAGTCTGGATTTTATTTTGAGAAGATTGAGGTTCCTTGCCCTTGCAGGAGTTTAAAGATTGTTATATTTATACCATTTTAGTAAATTCTTATTGGAATTCTGATAAGAGATAATGTGGCTTCATTACAGAAGAGAAGGTACAGATGATGAAAGAGATTTCAAGCATATTTTGGAGGTCATGGACTGGATTTTAGGGGAGGGATAGCGTAAGGAATCCTCCCTGGGAGTAAGATGCCTCCCAGGTTTGGGCCTTGAGTGATTGGGTGCTTTGTGGGCACCAGATGCTGAGCCTGGGAACCCTGTAAAGGAAACATGTCTGAGGTGTGGAGAAGGACAGATATTCTCTCCACACCCTCTGAAGTTCAATAACTGAGTCTGTACAATAAGCTGACAATGGGCGGATTAGCAGGAGAAAGGGCATACAAATTTATTAATTTTTAATATTACATCCACAGAGGCATCACAGGCAAAAAAAGTGAATACTCAAAAAAGCATTGAGATTTGAGAGTTTATGTATCATCTTCATAGGGGAAAGGAAGGAGGGAGGGAGGCCTCTTAGATACAACATGACTTTTAGGAAGGATGAATGGAGCCTTAGAACAACCAATGGGAGGTGTGATAGTCTGTGACCAAGTTCATCTGGGGGTGCTGTCTCCTCATCTTTCTTGTGATGAGTCAATCTTCCCTGGTTCACAAAACTCCTGGGGAGAAAAATCTGTGACAGTTGAGTTCCTTTTAGAAGCTCTGTCTTTAGGCAAATTAGGGGAATTCTGTGAAAACTGCTCTCTACATTTGCTATTCTCTAAGTGCCTTTAGCTCAAAATAGTCAATATATGAAAAGCAGTGTATCTTGCAGTGGCGTGTCCGAACTCCATCAGGGAGAAAAATTATGAGCTTCATTTTGCACATACTTTTTTAAAGTTTATTTTATTTTGAGAGACAGAGGGAAGGAGCATGAGCAGGGGAAGGGCAGAGAGAGAGAGAGAGGAGAGAGAGAAGCCCAAGCAGGCTCTGTGCTGTCAACTCAAAGCCCGCAGTGGGGCTCGATCTCACACACGGAGAGATCATGACCTGAGCCGAAAGCAAGAGGCAGATGCTTAACCGACTGAACCACCCAGGTGCCTCTTGTTTTACACATATTAAATGTGAAATGTTTATAAGACGCTCAGGTATAGATGCCAAGAAGGAGGTTGTATATATGAGTGTGGCTCTTCAGAGCGAGAATGCGAGATGGAGGCAGAAATTGGAATTAGGCAGGTGTCAGTGCGTAGGAGGTATTTGAAACAACTGAGTGGGTGACATCCCATGTCATGAACCCGTTTTGACATGCACTCAACAAACAACTTGTTAGTGGCTTAAACCTTCTACTAGTTTGCTGTGGTTAGGATGACTGCTAATCACTGTTCACCTAGTTTAGTCCTTAGAAGACACTTACACATCGAAAGGTTCCCTGTGTGTAATTCTTGAATTTGACTTGTGCAGCATGCACATTTCATATGATTTCATCCCATGATGTTCTACACTGGCTCATCATAGGAGCGATTTACCTGGAAATTGCCCATCCTGGATATGAGACAGTTGCTTCGGATTTGGTGTGTGATTCCATACATGGGAAGAGATGAGAATTATCAGATGGGATTTCTGTTTTCTCCCCCTAGCTGTTGCATGTGGCCATCTTCTTTCTGATGCTCCAATTCTAGGGTATTTTATTCCTCGTTCCACAGTTTTTCAGTATCTGTCAATGTAGGTCATTTTATCTTATTGAGAGGAAATAACTATGATAGTTATTGTGATATGCGCCACAGCCATGACCTTCTTTCCTTCCCCTTCCTCCGAAAAGATGACTCATGTAGAGGAATGGATGAGGCGTTTCATTGATTCAGTTTTCTAACGAGAGAAAAATACCAATTTGACTGCCGATGTGAGGTGCATTCCATACATCCTAGACGAAAAGCTGATGATTGTGAATGGCTTCCTCATAAAGGGGAGTCCTCTACCTAGCACATTTTCAAGAAAAATGTCTGATCTTTGCACTGATGTGTGAGAAATGCAGGGGCTTGGGTAATCGTGGTTCAGGTTCCCTCTGGTGATTATGAATTTTTGCTGTCATCAATCAGTCAATCTGATTGGGTTGTCTCAAAACGGTGCAAAGACTATGACCCTCTCATTTTATTGAAAGAAGTCACTGACAGACATATACCCTTTCTGAGCTGTCTGTGCAACATAAATGGCACAGGGAGATTGTACTGTTACCCCACAGATCTTAGCCTAAGAGATACAGAATGGAGCCTTGCTTGCTTTGTCTGCTTCCAAATACTGGGTGTAGTGGTAGCTGTGGCAAGAACTCTAGTTTCAGGAGGAAAAACTCTTGGTTTGGACAGAAGTTTTCTTGATCAACAAGGCCAAGACACCAACATAAGATTATTCATCAGGCACAAATCTGAAGCTGGGTTCAGCTACCTAATTGGTGACCTTAGGTCACTGAATGATTTTCAAACCTTATTGTGCATGTAAAGCACCTGGGAGAGTGTTAAAATGCATATTCCTAGGTCCTGCACCTACAGATTCTGATGCAGAGCACGTGGGATGGAGTCAAAGAGCTGGCAAATTTCACAGGCATTCCATATCATTCTAACATGGGTTGATCCAAGAGACACCCTGAGAAATTCTGTTCCTTCTTTTTTTACATCAGAAGGGAGACAGAGACATGAGTGTATTTTGATCGCTTTTAAAGGAAACCAGAATGCCAATAAATACAAGGTTACTGTGCTGCCCAGTTCTGCCCCAGGCACTGAGGGGAGTGAAAACCTCTCCTCTTAGGTGTCAAAAGGAAGCTCAGATCTCCTCTCTGCGTCTGTCCGTAGTCAACAAAGGGATTTCCTAAGCAACTTTACTTTGTGCGGGGCTCCAGTCTGCTAGAAGCAAAATTGGTCTGATTATGAACAAGTTACCACAAGATGAAAGCATTTTTCTCAGCTGTGATGGAGGATGTCTTGATGCAGAGGGCTGCAGGCTTGGAACTCTGGAGGCAGCCTGGTGAGGAGCGGAGTCCCAGGAAGCTTGCAAGGCTCTGTGGGGGAGGGGAAGCAAGTTCTCTGCGTAGGACCCAAGTAAAACATCCTGTTCTCTTTGTAAGCATTAGGTAATTAAACATGTTACAGACCAAGAAAGAGAGAAGGCTTTGCGGCTGATCGTTTTACCCATGCCCAAATGCCAATCACTTGAAATGTGTTAACAAAGCAAATATTTATGGAGCACCTACTATGTGCCATGCCCTGGGCTGAGGAAGGCACTGTTGCTCCCCTCCATCCCCTCCCCCCCCACCTTAAGCAGTTTACATTCTCCTGAGGGATATCAACAAGTGCTTGTCAGTTACAATACAATGTGAGTGTGGAAAATGCTAGAAAAAGAGTTAAGCCACACAACCCAACCCACAGTGATATAGAGGAAAGAGCAGGATGGCTCACTAGAGTAACTGGAAGCCAATCTGAGAGACCTAAAGAAGGAATAGGAATTAGGCTTTTTAAGGGATACAGACCCAAGTTTACAAAGGGCTCATCTCTTCCTTTGGATACATTACTCATCTTTTCTGGGCTATCTTGAGATGATGTTGAGGCTTTGTTCATTAGATCTGTGAAAATACTATATACCAAGCCTGGTCATGGTCTAGTAATAATAAAGAGAATTCTATTTAATCAGACTTCACTAAGCCCGATTTTATAATAATAACTTTCACTGTATAATCTCATTTCAACTTTGCCACAACCATAAGATACCAGGCAACTTGCCCTCAAGTGGAGGTAATTGAGACTCAGAATGTTTAACCATTTTTCCCATTTACGCCCCTGTCTGACCTCAGTTTGTGTTTGGGAGCTCCTGGGAAGGAGCTTGGCACTAAGAAGAGGCTCAGAGAAAATTTATTGAATGAATATAACCTTCAGTAAGTAATAAATGTCAACAAATGAAAAAAAAATCAGTATTACCATTAACACAACAATAATGAACACTTTCAGGAGAATAAAAGAGCTCATTCAAAACAATCCACTACAAATATACATAGCACTTCTCTGCTTTGAACATGTATGGGTCATTTATTTCTTATAACCCTCAGAGGGCATAACTAGAGTAGGTCTTATAACCCCACATTACAGAGATAAAAGAGATAGTGTAGATATTACAGATAGTAGATAGGTTATTTCTCATAGAGATGAGGAGATTAAGGAAAACAGAGATAAATTTTAAATTGCTCAAGGTCTCACAGAAACCAGAAAGCGAACTTTTGAATCATATACAGGCAATTTTTCTACTTCTCATCTTCTACACAGTATGGATTGATGGCTGTGCGTAGGGAGAACTCTGCTCTGGAAGCACTGACTCTGAATTTAAAACATGGTTGACTGTCTTGAAAATGCAGGGCACTGGTTACAAGGCACTACCATGGAAATCCATCACTCAGGATGCTTCCAGCTGCGCCAGAAAATTCGTCTCAAAATATCTGGAATAGGAGAAGAATTATTTTCCCTTCCTCAGTTCCTCCGACACCCACAAATAGATGTTTGCCTACTGTGTGCCAGGCATTCCAGGCACTGGAGATTGAGTAGAAGAGGAGGTAGACAGTAGACGAAGACACAGAATATAAAGTACAATGTTGTACATGCAATAGAGGAAAATAAAACAATAAGGGTGCCAGGGTGTGGGTATTCCCTTTTAAATAGGAGCGTCAAGACTTAGTGCACAAAATAACATTTGACCAATGATATGAAGAAGGCAAGAGACCAAGTCAAGTGGATATCTGGGGTGGAGAGTTTCAGAGGGAACAGGTGCAAATGTCCTGAGGCAAGAGAACTCTCTGGTGAGTTCAAGGACCAGAGTGAGCAAAGGAGATGGAAGCAGAGATAACGGCAGGTGGACACAAGTGGGGGCCTTACCACTGTAAAGCCCTGCCCTTCTACCTAAATGAGGCAGAGCCACCACACTCTTTCTAGCAGCAGGTCAGTATTAGATGGTTAGGGGCCAAGGTCAGAAGGAAAGAGCCTCGCTTAGCAGTTATTGCAGTAATCCACTTCTTCACATGAGTCCTGAGCCAGGGTACCCCCTGAGCTGATTAGTTTCCTGACTGAAGTACAGCATGGGGGGGACTCACATTTTCTCCATTTTCCTGCCTTGCTATCCTTGGAATGTCAGTTTTGTCCCCAAACAATTGATGTCATTCTGGGGGTCACGCTCAGACATGACAGTATCTAAGGAGAGGTTATTGGGTTTAAAAAAAAAAAAGCCAGCAAAGAAACTGCCCCCAAACTGTCCCTAGAAAATTTCTCTAGATGTCACCTTGACCTCAGTATGAGTCACATGCCCGCTTCTGAACCAACACGGACACGCAGAATGGAATCAGCCTAAGTGGCTTCACAAATTAGGCTTGCATCGGAGTGTGGTTCAGGATTGCCATCTGAGCGGGACACTGCTGTGGAATCTGGGCTCCACAGCCGGGAATGTGGTCCAGTTCCAGGCAGTTCAAACACAGTGGCTGCTATGGGAACACTGGGCAGCATCAGCTTGACCAATTCTCTTGCTGCCCCTGGGCAAAGAGTGGAGGTTCACTGGCTTGTTCTTGGTGGAACACTGAGCTCAGGCAAACCCAAATGCCAAGCTTCCCTACATTGCCTGGAAGCCGAGGTCTGGGATGTGTGAGGTTACTAGCCTTTTGTTTTCTTTTTATGTTACTAATTAAGCAGGCTCAGCCTCATTCTGCCTAGTGTCTATGTTATTTGTTAATGGAATTTAAAAGCTCTGAATAAATAATTAAGCACTTGGACACTGCGGTCTGGTTCCTGGTCTTGTGCTCAAGGTTTCAAATAAGTGTTACGCCTTTTCTTTAGCATGCTTATTTTTAATTAATTAGGTAGAGCTTTTGTTTGTTTTGTTTTGTTTTTGAAGAGTATAGCTACCTTTGTAATACTATGTTTAGGGGTAAGAAAATTGAATTTCACTCACCTATTTATTCAGTAAATACATATTGGGCACTAGGTGTTGGAAACAAAGCATCACTCAAAATAGCCCGTGTCTCCAGTGTTAGGAAGCTCGCACTCTAGCGGGTGAGATGGACAATTAAAAAAAGCAAACTTCTTAGGGGTGCCTGGGTGGCTCAGTCGATTACGCATCTGACTTCGGCTCAGGTCATGATCTCACAGCTGGTGAGTTCAAGCCCCGTGTCGGGCTCTGCGCTGTCAGGTTGGATGGAGCCTGGAGCCTGCTTCAAATTCTGTGTCTCCTTCTCTCTCTGCCCCTCCCCCGCTTGTGCTCTGTCTCTCTCTGTCTCTCAAAAATGAATAAATGTAAAAAAAAAATCAAAAAAAAAAAAGCAAACTTACGAAGATGTAAGATAATTTCAGAGGGTGACATGGGCTATAAAGGATATAGAATGTGGAGGTGGGGATGCTCCATTAAACAGTTGTTCTGTGAAGGCTTTTCTGAAGAGGCAGAATTTGAGTGAAGACCCAAATGACGTGCTGAAGCCAGGTTCAAAAGACTTATTGGAATAGTGTTTAGAGACAGTGCAGTAAGTAAAGAACAGTAAGTGCAAAGGCCCTGAGGCACAAGCAATATTGGCATGACCAAAAGGTAGCCCAGGATGACTGGGGCAGTGAGTGGGTGAAGGATGCGGTTGCAGCGGGGAGCAGAGGCAGGTTCAGGTGAGTTCTTGCACTCCTTGGTAAGCAATTTGAATTTTCTTCTGGGTACTGTGGGAGTCCATTAGAAGATCTTATGCACGGGGGACCCTGATGTTTTAAGTAGCAATAGTAAAATGAAGACCTGGTAATTTGACATTCAACACAAGCCTAGAGCCATTTCACCTCAAGGGAGAACTTCAGTAACACCACCTTCCATAGGGTCATATCATGAAAATTATGCCTCACCTTTAAACTCAGACCTTTTTATTGTTGGTTTTGTTATTTCTTCCTACCTAGGGGTCTTTATACCTCACCTCTCAGAGCAGAAAACTGCCTGTGGTTTGGAGCTCACTGTGTGCTAATGTCTTTGCTCAGAACCATAATAGGAACTTGTAAAATTTCAGTTTTAGTGTCTAGAAATCGATTTGCAAGGCACTGTTGAGATCACTTACATTTGGGAGCTCATAGAACTGAAAGTGCCCTTTCACTCTGTAGTTTGGGCAGTGTGGGGTCTTTTAAAAAAAAAAAAATCTTACTGTTTACTATGCATGGCATTTCCATCATTCTGTCAGCTGTTTTTTAAGAATCATTACTACCTATTGTTCTAGGAATGATTCTTCTGATTACAGTATAAAACAACCTTTCCCCAAATGATGGCACAAGGCCTGTCTCAGTGTGTTCTTCTTCCTCTACACCATTCGCCAAACATCCCAGGCAATTTCAATGCCAGCAGGTCTGTACAAATGATATTCAAGCAGTAGTGACTTCCAAATATTGATATTATTAAGTGCTTATTTTCTGAGGAAAACTCGTAGTCATTTTCCACAACTCACCGTTCACACATGCTTCAGAATTTACATTCTTGCCTCTTTTACTCTGTGATTCATGTAAAGTGTAGCTTCTCATCAGTTGTACCTGAGAGCAAGTGTGTTTTGATACATAATTTATAGCTTATAGATAAGCTGTCTCTTAAAACAGGGTTACTTAATAGCAATGTAAACACATTCCTGAAACTAAAACTAAAAAAATAATTTGTAAACTTTATCCAACCCCCTCCCCAAAACCAACAAAAAAACACCCCAGGTATTATTTTTTAAGTGCTTGCATTTCTTTTCATAGAAAATGACACTCTTCGTGTCCCTAATAGAAACTGAAGAGCATCAGGAAGAAAAGAACTTACCATAGTTAGAAGTATGAACATAGTATATGATGGATAGATTTATTGAATCCCTATGTTGTACACTAATAGAACATTATGAGTCAACTATACTAAAAAAAAAAAAAAAAATCCAAATAGTATATACTCTGAACAGACCGGGTTTGAGTCCCACGGTCACCACTTCCTGTGTTGCTTTGAATAGGTTGCATAACTTTAGTTGTTTAACTTTACTTTCCTCCCCTGTAAAATGGGGAAGACAACAGCTTCTCCTTCATAGGTTGTTGTGAGAATTAAATCGGATAATCCATGTAAAGAACAGATCCGGACAGAGAGTAAATGCTAAGTAAATGTTAGCTATTGTGCATACGAAAGCAGAGATCACGAGAAAAATGTAAAATTCTGTCATCCCACCCACCAGAAAATTATTTATTTTTCATGTTTAATGTCTGATAAATTTGATAAACTTATTTCAAGATGTGTTTCAAACGGCTGGCAGACCCACGTGTTTACTGAAAGGATTACTTTCCTGGCTGCAAACAAAAACAAGCCTCCTCTCTGGAAAGAACAATAAACATCTATAGAAGATTCTAGGCTCAGGTTCTGTCAACATAATGGCAAAGCAGTTGAAAAAGAATCATAGGTAGTTAATTGCCCCTACATCATTCACAAACATGAGCAATTAATGCTCATTACTCCTTTTTAAATTTTTTTTTTAAAAATTTATTTACCTTTGAGAGAGAGGGAGAGATAGAGTGTGAGCCGGGGAGGGGCAGAGAGAAAGAGAGAGAGAAAGAAACAGAGAGAGAGAGAGAGAGAGAGAGAGAGAGAGAGAGAGAAAGAGAATCCAAAGCAGGCTCCAGGCTCTGAGCTGTCAGCACAGAGCCTGATGCGGGGCTTGAACTTGCAAACTGCAAGACCATGACCTGAGCCGAAGTCAGATGCTTAACTGACTGAGCCACCCAGGTGTCCCACTGCTTGTCACTCCTAATAAAAGTATTTGTCCACATGCTCCAAATGAGCGAGTAGGTAACTATGTGATTTAAACCTATATATTCATAACGTAGTGGAGTTTGAAGGAAGCTGGGAGATCATTTCCCATTTGTCCACTTTACAGATATTGGAAATGGGCTGTGGAAAGGAAGAGTGACACAACCAAAGCCACAACTGTCCTCTGCCACCTAACTACTTCGTGTCCCCATGGCTAGGTTCCTGTGTGACATTATAGGGTTAGATTAGCTCTCAGATAGTTCTTGTAGGTAAAAAAAATACCATGAACCTGTGCTCCCTGACCTCCGGCCACCAAATGGCTGTTAGACAGATTTTTCGGACTCCACTTTCTCAGCCATTTGTTTCTTTCCCCTGCTGTGTTCCTTGCTCCTTGCCTACAGAGAGGTGCACAGAGATGGCAGAAAGGGAGGCAGCGGCCCCTCCAGGGACCTCTGTGGGACCTTCTGGTCAGTCCTCAGCAGCTGTTTCCCCAATGCTCAACATTTGACTCCAGACTTCATCTGGCCCCATCTGAAACCTTTCCCATAAATGACTGACATGTCCTGAGTTCTCATGGGCAGGTGGCTTGACAAGTGGGGGCCAGGGGGGAATCATAAGTGGAAATGGCTTTCCAGAATTCCAAAGAAAGGCATTAGAACAAGGGCCATATCTATCTTGTTTGCCTAACACAGTGCCTGGCACTTACCAAAAATTTGCTAAATGTAATCTTGAATAAAAATTTCAGTGAGCACTGATCATGTGAGATATTCCAGGCATTAGGCTCATGGTGTGCCAGGCACTTCCAAAGACTTCACTTCTTAAGAGAGGCAACATGACCCAGTGGTGAAGAATGCAGGTCCTGGAAATGCTAGCATTTCCAGGTTTGCATCCCAGCTATGTAACTCTGAGTATGGCATTTGATCTCCCTGTGCCTCGGTATCCTCATTTGTAACATTATCATTGAAGATACTTCAAGGGCTTTTGTGAGGATTAGATTAGCTAATATATGTATGTGAATCTGTGTGTGTGTGTGTGTGTGTGTGTGTGTGTGTAAAGTTTTTTGCAACACAGCATGGATATAGTCGGAATTCAGTAAATGCTTACTCTCATTATTAGTATTAGGACTTAATTTAATCATTATATCAACTTTGTAAAGGAGATGTTCTAATACACACATTTTGGCTACATAACTTGAAATTCAAAGAGCTTAAATGATTAAGTGATTTCTTCAAAGGCGTTGTTAGTAACTGGAAGACGTATGATTTAAACATAGAAGGTAAACACTCAAATAAATTAATAATAGGTGTATGTGGTGGTTCAGAGTGGGCCCTGGAGACAGGAAGTTGGCTATGAATCTTGGCTCTGTCATTAACAGATATGTGCCCTTGAACAGGTTATTCTGAGCCTTGACGTCCTAGGAATGATAGAATCTATATTATAGGGAGGTTGCAAGACTTAAATGTGATATGCTTGTTATAGTTAGCTCAAGGACCTGTATTCAGTAGGAGCCCATAAACGTTCTTTCATTTTTTGTTACTCATGGCAATGGCTGTAGTTAACTCCAGTTGCTTTCTCTAAAAGCCCACCTAACTACCTTAGAGTCATCCTTGACCCTGCCTTCCTAACTTTCCTCAACACACGTGCTCATCTACCCAGAGTCCTATGTCATTTTTCCTCCTGAATGTCTCAAATCACCTCTCGAATTCCTTGACCTCTCTCTAACCACATTGCCACTGTCCTCCTCTGGATGCTGTCTTCTCTTCTTTCTTAGGTTTTCTCCCGTTTTCCTTCTTGTCTTGATCACCTCCTTC
Source organism: Leopardus geoffroyi (assembly GCF_018350155.1). Classification (NCBI taxonomy): domain Eukaryota; kingdom Metazoa; phylum Chordata; class Mammalia; order Carnivora; family Felidae; genus Leopardus; species Leopardus geoffroyi. The sequence goes on along the minus strand of NC_059326.1, from coordinate 122,312,788 downwards.
CTGTTCGTCACACTGTACCCACAGTAGTATTCGTAGTGCGCACACATGTGGCTTGCCTCCCTGAGACGTTCAAAGGGCTTCATTGTTCTCGGGACACTCTCAGCCTGTTTTCCTGATTGCTGGCACGTATTCTGTGCTTTGTATTTCCTTTCGAGCCATCGCTCGCCTCCAGCGCTGCACGCATGCTCTCTCCTTTGTCAGAAACAATGCTCACCCTCTCTCCCTGTAAACCCCTCTTCATCCTTCAGACCACAGCTCTGGTGTCCCTTTCCCCAGTCGGGCTCCCCTAACCCCTGTCTCTAAGCTTGGAGGCCCTTCTAGGAGGTCCACAATGTTATCCTTCAAAGCACTTGCCAAATGCATTATAATTTCCTTACTCCTCGTTTGTTTTTCTCTACTAGCTTACAATCTCCATGAAGAAAGGGCCGTATCTAACACGCCTATTACAACTACAAGTTGTATACTCATCACTGGTGCCCGGCACGGGGCCTGACACATAGTGGGACTTAACACATATTTATGGAACAGATGCATGCATGAATGAATGGCCACCAGTTTTTCCATCAGCAGAGGCCATGAAGACAGGAGACTCTAAGAATGTTCATTTTGGTGGCAAGACCGATGTATCTTACCACTACGTTCAACTCCCCATCAGTAAACTTCGTTGATGGAATGCCTTTAAATCTAAATTATTTATTTCAAAATGGAGCTGTCATTTTCCCCCATGCCAGTATCGGTGGTTGCCCGAAGACTCAGGTAAACCAAATGGCGACAGCATCATATCAGCAAATTTTCAAAAGCATTTTTACAAATATTGTTTCATAGCACTTACACCCCAGACGTGTGGGAGAGTGAGGTCAGGAAACGAAGATGTGAGGAATTAGAGACAGCACCTTGTCACCTTATTTTGTGCCCACACTCTGCAGCCTTATGTACGATTAATGTGGCCACTGGCCTAGCCCTGGTCTCTGAGGCTGTATTGCTGTAAAGCAGTGACTCTCTCTGTGTCAGTGTGTGGGGGACAGTTTTCCCCCTGCAGGGGATGTTCAGCAACACCTGGAGATGGTTTTGATTGTCACAACTGAGGTCGGGAGGTGCTAGTGGCATGTCGTGGATAGAGCCCAAGGATGCTGCTAAACACCTTCGGTGCACAGGGCAGCTCCCCAACCCTCCCCCACCCCTGCTCCACCCTGAGCAAATTATCCAGACCGAAATGTCAATAACACTGACGTTGAGAAACCCAGCTGTAAAGCCAAATTCATAGACTGAAACAGAGAGGAACAGAAGTGTGTAATTCTCTCCAGATGCAGGAGCCTGGTGAGTGCATAGCCTCTTACAGGGCATAAAGTTTGAATTAAAAACTAAAATACTCTGCAGGCTAAAGAGACCTATTGCGTAGGCTTTGTGTGCCTTGTGGCGCTCCCGGAGAGCGTCTCTGCTGAAGGAGCAAGTCTTTATCCATACCCCAAGAGCAAAAGGTAGACCATGTTCTCCCCTGTTGCCTCCTGAAAGGTTTACTATTATGGCTTCTCAGAATCAAGGGAAAACTTGTGTTAAAAGTGTTTTCTGCAGAAGGCATTAAACCTGACCACTCAACCCCTTCTCTTCTATTTCTAAAGGGTGTCCTAAGGGTCAGAAAACTAAGATCTTGCCACCTAGATTCGTTGTGCTGGGTTGTCTTAAAACCCTCTGATGTTCTCATCTGCCCAGAAGGAATCATGCTGCCTGATGCTGGGGATGAAGACCAAAACAGACATCATAGCTGCAGAAATCCTTAAAAAGTACGTTGTTAATATCCTGGCATATCGATTCCCTTTCGTATTGTTCAGTTTAATTAAAGCCCAGAGATGTGCAGGAGGGGAGCAGACAAGGCAGCTCCTTCTGAGGAATTGGAAATACATTCTGGTTTGGCGTTGGAATGGTTTCTTCACTGAGGCGTTCTATAGACTGAATAATTGGCAGTTCTTTATCCAGCTTGGATAAGGGAGGTTGAAGTCTGCCATTTCCAGATGAGAGCTAATTAGGGCATAAAGCCAAACGCTAAAGTCGGAATCTGCTTTATATGTTTAAAATGTGTTATAATTCCATTAATTCGGAGTAAATAGAGTGAATTTGAGTTGGGAATAGCTATGTAGTTAAATTGAAGGAGATGTAATATTATTATTTTCATGTTCATAAAGTAGCATTAAAAACCATCTTTAAAGGTATTATGTAGACTGACTAATAAACAAGTACTCACTATTCCCCAAATAATTCTCGCCGTTCCCTACCATCAAACCATTGTTCTAATTTTTAATTCCTACCAGAATGGTCTTCTCACTCACATCTCCATAGATTCAGATTCTCCCTGTGCTTCAGAGCATATCTCAGATATTACCACCTCCAGGAAGTCTTCATGGAATCCAACCCAATGTCCCAATTAGGTGTGAGCTTTTCCTGTTCTGCACTTTATCCATTACTCTCTTATGGCCCTTCTGTAGTTTGTAATATAGTCATCCCTTTCACTGATTTCTTTCCTGCCCACTCTACCTTTACACTCTGTGCCTTCCCTGCTCCTCCACTCCCATGGTCCTTGGCACTGTGTCTTAGAAAAAGTAACCTTTCAATGCATATTGAATCTCTGGAGGCATTGATGGGTAGGTGTGTGGATTTGGTTATAGTTTCCCCTCATGATTATGCTAGTCATTAGCAAACGCTTTCTTTCAAATGGGGCACAAGTAACCTTGACCAGCCCTGATCAAATGCCCACAAATTCCACACAAGTAAACACAGAAGTTGAGTGTCATTCTAGGTGATCTGTCCTACATCAGACACCAGGGAAGACAATGTCAAGGTCACGTAGCCCAGGAAACAGCACAGTGTCCACACAGAGCGGGGGTAGGAGTGGGGAGTCCGCGCTGGAATCTTAGCTCCTCCACTTGCTCACGCTTGGCAAGTTATTTGACATCTCTGTGCAGATTTCCTCATGTATAAACAAATAAAATAATAACATTTACTTTATTATACGTTTTTCAGGAGAGTTAAATGAGATCTCCTGGGCATTGTGGTTAGCACAGGGACTGGGCCTACTAAGAACTCACATTTGATGGCCACTGTTATTACTGTTGTTATCATTACGAAAATCAAGTCCAGCGCGCCTGGGTGGCTCAGTCGGTTAAGCGTCTGACTCTTGGTTTTGGCTCAGGTCATGATCCCAGGGCCGTGGGAGTGAGTCTCGTGTCAGGCTCTCTGCTGTGTGGAGCTTGCTTAAGATTCTCTCTCTCCCTTGCTCTTTGCTCCTCCCCCGCCCCCAACTCTAAAATGAAAAAGAAAAAAAAAAGAAAAGTCATATTCATATGAGATAGAATGAAAAAATATTGCCTACTCCTCTGACATCTCTTTATAAATGAGGTGAAACTGTCTGCTTTGTGTGAGGTACTATCAGTATATAAAATTTGGTGGTAAATGTGCTTGGCTTTATTATGCTTTTCGCTTTATAGTCTTTTCATTGAGAGCCAAAATCTTCTGTTGTAACCAGCGAGGTTCTATTTTTCCCTTTGCATCTGCTTTAAATTGAGCCTGTCCTCCAACTTCAAAATCCTCTTTACTCTCATCCATAGCTGCCCACCTCCCACTTGGCTTTAGTCACTTGCTGGCTGAGCAGTCGGCCCAGACTCCCCATCAACCGTGTGAATCAAGTCTCAGCTGGCCTCTCAGGAGGTCCGGGGGATGAAACAGTGAGCAACACAGCACAAGCTGTGTCCCCGCTGAACTCAGAGGAAAGCTGTGGAAGAAACATTAAGTAAACTGTTATTTTAAAAGAATTAAATCATTAACTAATTAAGGTAGAAGACAAAACTGCTCTGAAAGAAAATGTACAGGTTGCAGCCAGGTTGGGTTAGAGAACCAAAACCGTTTCTTGGCCAGCAAGTTGTCTTTCAGGCCTCAGCTGAAATGTTACCTCCCCAGAGAGGCCCTCCCTGACCGTCTAAGCCAAGCAGTCTCTCTCTGCCACAACCCCCATTTTATTTTCTGCATTCTACTTTTTAAAAAATTGAGGTATAATTAACATACAGCATTAGATTAGTTTCAGGTGCGCAGTATGATGATTCAGTATTTGTATATGTTGTGAAATGATCACCACAATAAATCTAGTTAATACTCATCACCATACATAGTTACAATATTTTTTCTTTTGATGAGAATGTTTAAGATCTACTCTCTTAGCAACTTTCAAATATGAAATACAGTATTTTTAACTGTAGTCACTCTACTGAACATTGTATTCCCATGACTTATTTTATAGCTGCATCTTGTACATTTAAAAAAAAAATTTTAATGCTTATTTATTTTTGAAGGAGAGGGAAAGATAGAGCGTGAGCAAGGGAGGGGCAGAGAGACAGGAAGACACAGAATGCAAAGCAGGCTCTAGGCTCTGAGCTGTCAGCACAGATCCCGATATAGGGCTTGAACTCACAGCCGTGAGATCATGACCTGAGCCAAAGTCAGGTGCGTAACTGACTGAGCCACCCAGGTGCCCCAAGTTTGTACATTTTGACCCCCTCTACCCATGTTGCCCACCCCTCACCCACCTCACTCGGGCAACTGCCAGTCTTTGTCTGTATCTGAGCTGGGTCTGAGCTGGGGAAGGGGTTGTTTGCTCTGTTTTGTTTTGTTTTGTTTTAGTTTCACATATAAGTAAGATCACATGGTATTTTTCTTTGTCTTATCTCCCTTAGCATTATATCCTTAAGATCCATCCATATTGTTGCAAATGTCAAGATTTCCTTCTTTTTTATGGCTGAATAATATTACATGGTATATATACACACCACATTTTGTTTATCCATTCATCCATCAACAGACACTTAAATTGTTTCCATATCTTGGCTTCTATAAATAATGCTGCAATGAATACAGAGGTGCAGATGTCTTTTTGAGTTAGTGTTTTTGTTTTCTTTGGATAAATTGCCAGATCATTACTCTCCTCACATTCTGAAATAACTTTGTTGATATAATGTTTACCTGTTTATTGTCTATCTCCTCCTTCTAGAATATAAACTCAGTGAGCTTAACCTCAGTGTATTATTTACGGATGTATTTCCAACACCTAGAAGCATGCTTAGTGTTTAATAACTGCTAAAAATGTTATATTTTATGAATAGACGAAGGAACTAACCAAAAAGAGGTTCCTTTTCCTTCCTGATCAGAATGTACCAAGTTGTGAATTTCACTCACCACCAGCTGCATAGTGTGTGTGTGTGTGGTGGGGGGGGGGGGGGGGGAGCGGTGAAAAGTATGTCAGAATTCTGCCCGTTTAGTTCAACTCAATTCAATTCAGCACGAACCTATTGAATTCCTGTTATGCACCAGGCAGTGAACCTCATACTCAAGATTCAGAGAAAAGTCAGAATTCTACCCGTCTGCTACTTGGAGTCTGGCAAAGGAATTAGATACTTAACAGCAATTATCAAACTAATTGAACAGTACTTCATGCCTCACAGAATTTTGAACATTGTGACAAATTATGCCATTGAATCTTCACCACAACCCTGTACATGAGGAGTGATAATTATCCCTGAATAAACAGGAGGGTATCTAATCTATCTTGCTCACTCTTGCTTCTTTAGTACCTAGTACACTGCCTGACCTAAGTAGATGCTCAATAAATATGTTCAGTAATGAATGAGTGCTTTGAAAGGAGAGGATGGTATTTGAGAGTCAGTAGCAGGAGGATTGGACCCAGTCTGAGGCATTTAGAAACCTCTCCCTGAAGATGTGACATTTTATTTAAGACTTGAAGAATGGTTAGGAATTTGATTTGCTCTGACTTGAAAGTGAAAACCTGGGCAGGCTCATCCGGACTGATCTTAAATAAGCTAATTTTTGTTTTCTTGGGATTTACTTTCCTTCTTAGCAAAAAGGAAAAACTGTAATGATGAAACTTTCCCCAAAGGAGGGTGTAAGGACATGTTAAAAGAAATGATCAGGGTGACTTTCCCTGAAGAGCTGGGCTTCAGTGAGGGTAGGCAACAGGCAGGGTACCACAGGCTGTTGGGAGGTCCCAAGGCAAAGGCTCCACCTGGGACTTTGCAGGACAAAAGCAGTTGCTACTGGTCTCCCAGGAGGCCCGTCCAAAGGAAAGCTTGGAGCAGCCTGGTCCATAGTGTAGCACTCCAGAATCTCCCAATTAATAGCCTTTTTTCCCCCCTGCCATTTGATGTTAGAACCTGGTGTTTGGAAATCATCTGGGGGAATTTCTCATCTCTAGGCTCTGTTCTGCTAGACGCCAGCACCGTTCTCACATGGCACCTAAAATGGGTCACCTTTATCTTTCTCTCCTCCTGGGCTCCTGGTTTCCTGTTCAGAGATCTCTCTATGCTCTTGAGCCCTCCCTCCAAACACCTCTGCCAAAGCCTTTGAGCCTCCCCTCTCCTTAGAAAGACCCTTCCTCTCTTGGTAGCCCTGCTCTTATCTATGATGAAATTTGTTATATCAGAGTTTAATTCTACTTATGGGGTTAATGACTACTAACCGTTCATTTGCTGTGCCTCCCAGTAAGATAACTGCCTTTTAACTGGAGCTTTTTGTAAGTAATGCCTAATGCCAAATCCTGGATGTCTAACATTGACTTTTGGGGCTCTTTAATCCCAAAGAATCTTTTCCAACCCCTTCTTTCCATCATAACCCCTATTAGCTGCATTATAATAGTTTCTTAGTCCTTTTTCTTTTTTCTTTTTTTTTTTCTGGAAAATGCACTCCTTTAGAGCAGGAGTCACTAAATCACCACATCACTCACTAATGCCTAATAAAACATCTGGGTGCCAACAAAATGTTGGACCAAAGCAGTGAGGCAGATGATCTGGGTGAAGAGTATCTGGAAAACTTTCTGTAACCCTGACCTGTCAAGCTAGAACATGAAATGAAATACCTCACACCAGAGGTTCTCACACTTGAAAGTAAGAGTCGCTTGGCATGTTGAATATGTACATTCCTAATCTGTCCTCAGAGAGTCTGAATCAATAAGCTTGATGGCTCTGAAATCTGCAAGGTCACCAAGTGATGCTGGTACAAAAACACTAGATCTCCTTGGGGGCTGTTTGTCTTTGGACACGTTATTATATCCTCTCAGCTTGTTTTCCCTTCTGTAAAATGGGATTCTTCAGAGAATCAAAGAGAAAAAAGATACAAAAGTACACCAAAACACTTCACAGGGTGCAGTGCAGATCACTGTGTAAATAATCATCCGATCGAGGATATTTTGTATTCTTTCTTTCTGAGCCTTGCCCATTCTACGTATAGGTGGGTGGGGTGCCCCAGGCTGGCACGAAATCAGTAATTTTTAATTGGGATTGGAAAAGATGCTTTCAATTGAGGTCAAGGGGTACTGGCTGGTTTGGAGTGCCACTTTGGAACTTAGGTGCCAGCCTCACTGATCTTTTTGTATCTAATGAAGGAGACAGGTGTTTTGTTTGTTTGGTTGGTTGGTTTTTTGCTTAGTTCTTTGGAGATAATTATGGGTAGCATAATCAGTGAATATGTTTTCATCCAGGAAGTATTTGCTAAGTGCCTCCTATTGATTCAGAAGGTATATACTAAATGCCTACTGTTTATCTATGGCCAAATTATGCCAAGTCGAAGCATATCTTTTCATGAATTCCATAATATCTTTGCCTGAATGGCATATTCCACCTTATAATGGGCTCAAATTCATTTGTGCTGTGAAGGACCTCCAAAAAAAAGTATCAAACATCTTTCAAAAGTTTTTTCCCATATATATGGATTTATCCATCCATCTGTCCATCCGTCCGTCTGTTTACTTTTCCAACTAATAGTTATTGAGTACCTATTTCGTGCCAGGCACTCAGAGTACAAAGATGAATTAGACATTGATATTTCCCTTAGGAAGTTTACAATTGTATCGTGTAGACAAAATAGGTAAGTAAATGCAATAAGATACTGATTCAGGGATGATATTACTGTTAAAGACATAGCAGTTAAACTAACAAAGCACTTACATTTTGCTAGGCACTGTGTTAACCCCTTCATATCAACCATCCTATTTTGCCCTCATAATATTGTATGGCATTCTGTTATTATCCTTACTAGCTATGTAAGGAGGCTTAGAGATGTGACGTCAGTTGTCCTACATCATACAGTAAGTCAGTATCAAAGTCATGCTTAAGCTTTGGCCATCTAATTGTGGCACGACCCTCCTCACCATGCTTGTTCTGTCCCTGCTCCCAGGTTGGTGTCTGGCCGGAGAAACTCAGAGAAGGTGCACAGTGACAGTATGAGCAATATCAGTGCTAACAATTTGTAAAGTGGTTATGGTGTGCTAGGTGCTTCATAGGCTTACTGTCTCACTTCATCTGAGCATACATGAGTTAAACTTGTTACTGTTTTGTAGATGCAGAAAACTAAGGCCCACAGGTGTTAGAGTTTGTTTAAATCTACCCAACCGGTAAATGCTCATGGATTCAAATTTGGGTCTGACTGATCCCAAAGCCCACACTCCTTCCACTCTAATGATCAGAGGTCAGATGTGCAGTATTTGTGTCAGGAAGACATTTCCGGATATGCTCTTGGGTTCTGAGATTCAGATGACCCATACAATCAATGGAGACCATTCGGGCTTTGCTTAAATAGCACCTTACTTGGGATGGCCCAAGCTTGCCAGGTATCTGGTCTAAAGAAGTGATGGGTTATAGGGCTATTGTAGGGCTAAATGTCCGGTCTCTGCCACTAGTTGTCATCATGTCACAATGGTTCAAAAGTCAGAAAACGTTTTGGTGGAAGAGTGTGTTTACATACCATGGCCTAGACTGAGACTATAACTACTTTACGGCTCAAAGTCTTTGCTTTCCCGGGCAGACCAATACATTTCTCCAATGTTAAGTATATTTTTAAAGAAGAGAAGCAATATAGGGTTAAATTAAAATTATTCTACCAGATTTCAGAGCACACTTTTTTTTTTTAATTGAAGTAAATTGGCACGCAACATTGTATTAGTTTCAGGTGTACAACATATTGATTCAACAATTTTACATGTTATTTTGAGCTCACCTTAAGTGTAGTCACCATCTGTTATCACGTAATGTTATTACAATATTATTATTTTTTTTTTTAATTTTTTTTTCAACGTTTATTTATTTTTGGGACAGAGAGAGACAGAGCATGAACGGGGGAGGGGCAGAGAGAGAGGGAGACACAGAATCGGAAACAGGCTCCAGGCTCTGAGCCATCAGCCCAGAGCCTGACGCGGGGCTCGAACTCACGGACCGTGAGATCGTGACCTGGCTGAAGTCGGACGCTTAACCGACTGCGCCACCCAGGCGCCCCACAATATTATTGACTATATGCCCTCTGCTGTACTTTTTATCTCTGTGACTTACTTATTTTATAACTAGAAGTTTGTGCCTCTTAATCCTCCATATCTATTTCCGGCATCTCCCCACTTACTTCCTTTCTGGCAACCACCAATTTGTTCTCTGTATTTAAGACTCTGTTATTTTGTTTGTTTTTTTGTTCACTTGTTTTTTTTTCAGATTCAACATAGAAGTGAAATCCTATGGTATTTGTTTTTGTCTGGCTTATTTCACTGAGCATAATACCCTGTAGGTCCATCCATGTTGTCACAAACGGCAGGATCTCATTCTTTTCTGTGGCCGAGTAATATCCCATTGTATATACACATGTATATCTCCTACATCTTCTTTATCCATCCATCTTTTGATGGGCACTTGGGTTGCTTCCCTGTGTTGGTAATTGCAAATAGTGCTTCAATAAACATAGGAGTCTACGTGGCAATGAGAAAGTATGAAATATAGCAACCCTTTTGTAGCTATACTTTTGTAGCAACATGAATGGAACTGGAGAGTGTTATGCTAAGTGAAATAAGTCATACAGAGAAGGACAGATTCCAGATGTTTTCACTCCTATGTGGATCCTGAGAAACTTAACAGAAGACCATGGGGGCGGGGAAGAAAAAAAATGGTTAGAGAGGGAGGGAGTCAAAACATAAGAGACTTTTAAAAACTGAGAACAAACTGAGGGTTTATGGGGGGGTGGGAGGGAGGGGTGGGTGGGTGATGGGTATTGAGGAAGGCACCTGTTGGGATAAGCACTGGGTGTTGTATGGAAACCAATTTGACAATAAATTTCATAATAAAAAATAAAATAAAATAAAATAAAATAAAATAAAATAAAATAAAATAAAATAAAATAAAATAAAATAAAATAAAATAAACAGAGGGGTACATATATTATTTTGAATTACTGTTTTTTGTTTTTTTTTAGGTAAATGCCAAGTTGTGAAATAACTGAATCATGTGGTATTTGTATTTTTAACTTTTGAGGAACCTCCCTACTGTTTCCCACAATGATCGCACCTGTTTACATTCCCATCAACAGTACACGAGGGTTCCTTTTTCTCCACATCTCTCAGATGCTTGTTGTTTCTTGTCCTTTTGATACCAGCTATTGGGACAGGGGTGAAGTGGTATCTTGCTGTCATTTTGATTTGCATTTCTCTGATGATTGGTGGTGCTGAGCACCTTTCATGTGTCTCTGGGCCATCTGTGTGGGTTTATTTCTGGGCTCTCTATCTGTTCCATTGATCTCTAGGTCTGTTTTTGTGCTGCTACCATACTGTTTTGATGACCATGGCTTTGTCGTATATCTTGAAATCTGGAATTGTGATACCTCCAGTTTTGTTCTTTCTCAAGATTGCTTTGGCTATTTGAGGTCATTTGTGGCTCCCTACAAAATTTAGGATTATTTGTTCTAGTTCTGTGACAAATGCTATTGGTATTTTGATAAGGATTGCGTTGAATATGTAGATTGCTTTTTTGTAAGTATGGACGTTTTAACAGTATTAATTCTTACGATCTGTGAGCACGCCAGGTCTTTTCATTTGTTTGTATTGTCTTCGATTTCTTTTATCAACACCTTCTAATTTCCAGAGTACAGGTCTGTCATCTCCTTGGTTAAATTTATCCCTAGGTGTTTTATTCTTTTTAGTGCATTCTTTTTAGTGGAACAAGCCGTTGTATATTTTTGCATTTTATACTAAGTTTTATTTTTAAACTTTATGTTAAATCTTATTTTTAAAAATCCCACTCAGAGGAATATTGGTTTTCTTTTATAGACCGTTAAAATCATTTCCTCATGCCTCTAAATGCAGCACAAAGGACATTCACCTTTTCTGTATCGTATACAATAGTGTCTTTCACAGAACTTGTAAATCCCAAACTGACATCTTGTGCTTGCCTTCCAGTGATAAGGTTTCCAAAGTCATTATTATTTCATGGGTCAAAACCAAACCACATCCCCAGTCCAAGTTACTTTATTTGGTGGTTATCCCTGTCTTTCGATACCGCCATCCTCTCTCTTTCTCATGTGAAATCTGAGTGAGTGTTTTGGTAAAGTTGTATAATTCTTAGATCAACTTAATTTTTCCAGCCAGCAGGGTATACCAGTTGGGAAAGAGTCTGTTTCCTTGGGCTTAGCCTCTGTTCTTGTGTTGTGGCTTTAAATTTGTACGGCAAATAACTCGAAACCAGGTTCCTACCTCGGTGTGAGGGCTGGCAGGAAAGAAGAGGCTGTAATGGAGCACAGAATCTGTCTGTGTTAGCCCTCTGTCACCGACTACTCACCCCAGCTTTTGGCTTCACCTAAATGATAAATGGTCCTATTGTTTGGGCTTTCGTACTAAGAAAACATAGAACTAAATCTAGATGAAGCAAGGACAGAGACCCATTTCATTGCACTGTACTTTAATATTCCTGAGACCCATGGCATTACGGGTGGCTCTTTTAACAGCCATCTCTCTCCAGGGCAGAACACTGTGCAGTCTTTGTTTCATCTGATCTTCCAGCTAAATAAGAGATGGTCACTTATCCCCACTGCTCCCCTATCCTGCTGGATTTCTATTGCTAGAGGAGAAACTGACCACACGGGAAAAGGTAGAGGTTTCAGGCAGGGCATTTCAGCGTGTGTTTACAGGCAGGACTGACTTACTCAGCAAATCCTGCTCGGAGAAGCTGCAGCCAATGAAGAGGCTATATCCCGGCTTGCTTGGGGGCTTCTGAGTTTGAGCTGCACGCAGAAATGTAAGGCAGTGCTTCCTGGTGCTGATGGCAAAATGGGACCCATCTCCAGTTATTCCTCGGGCTTCCCAGCTCTGCACATCCAGGAGAGAACCTACATAAACATATTGGGGATGTAGCCAGCTTGAAAGGCCGAGAGAATCCTTATGGATTCAGGAGACTGTTTTTTTATTTAGATTTTTATTTTTTATTTTTTTTGGAAGATGAAATGCTTCTCTCGTTACCTGCCTTACATCTTCAGACCTCCGAATACCATCCTCTCTTCCAGCTGCCACACGGAAGGTACAGACCAGAGAGGGAGACTGTCTGGGTGGGTGGGAAAAAGTGGGCTGGTGTATGACTTCCCACAGGCTCTGCCGGATCCTGCTTTCGGTAGCTACTAGCTGACTGCCGTTCTGGCAAAAGCTTGTGTCTAACAGACTTAGATCTGCTTCTAAAATCAGTCTGTCTTCTCTAAGGAAAGGGAAGTATTTTCTGAAGAGCAGGATAATGTTGCAAAGGTGATCTCAAAGCTGATACAGCTGAGTCAAAAAAAAAATCAGAAATATTTTGCCAGTTTCCCTTATTCTCCTTCACAAGCAAACAAGTAATGAGAACTCCTGTTAAGGAAGAAGATTTTCAGTAAGTGCTGCCACATACATTTATCCAAGCTCTCTGTTTTGTCATTGTCTGTTTAATAACTTGGTGCATGCCCAAGAAAGCAATTAGCAAAATAGAATTAGCTTACACATGACTGTGGAGTGTCGGTTGTTGGATTGTTTTGCCCAGAGTCTGGACTTGGGTTGCAGAGCCGGAAGACACAGCTGACTTTCAGCGCTTCTGGAAATGTGGTTTGTGGGGGGTCCTAAGTTGATGCCTTCTGGGGAGGGTGAGCTGAGCTTGTACAAACAGTCCCAGTTCCCGGTCCTTTGGGGACCTCCTCTGCTACCTTCTGACCTCGAGTGCTATGCGTCCGTGTGTGTATGTACTTTCTGTGTGCACGTGTGTGTGCCTTGTCAACGTGCTGGCAATTCACCTTCATCAGAGCACTGCAGGTATCAACATTTCTGGAGCCAGTAGCTGGCTGTGCATATTCTATGTGTGATTTGTCTGTTTCTTTTGATCTGCTACATCCTCGAAAAAGAGCAGTTTGAAGCAAAGCAGCTGGCTGGCTGCTTTTCAGGCTGAGGGTTGTCCTACAAGCAGTACTGATTGAAGAGGGCTGGGGGTGGGGAGGGGCTCCCACCACAGCTCAGTCCAGCCACACTCTACAGAAAGGAGCTGATGACCAGCCTGTTCGGAAAACCTACCCTTGTTTCTCATCCTCGGAGTAGGAACCTGGGATTGGGGGTGGTGTATATAAAACAAGAAAAGTATTTATTATACTGCAAAGTGATTTTCAGTCAATACCCCCAGGAAAAGCAAGTAGGAGTTCGAGATCACCCATGAATTGAGTCCAAGGATGGTATTTTTCACAGACCTTGATATCTTCTGGATGTTTTTTTCAATTAGATAGTTCCCTTAAAAACGTTATTGGTGGCTAAAGGAGATGACCCATTGAGAAATCTTGCCCCTCACATAGAGGATCTTAGTAAGTCTCTGAGGTGGGTGGCATAGATAGAAATCTTCAGGGACATTTTCCATGTACGAAAGACCCAAACTCACACAGGAAGCTGCTTAGATGACTGTTCTATTTCTTATTGGTCCCCCGTCCTCTCCTCCTAGCTTAGACTCAGAGAGCCCAAACACTTGGTCTCTTCAGTTGCTGTTCTGTGTCTTAATCAAACTAAGATCCTACCTCATACAGACAAACCACCACCACCAAGAACTTTCTTGAACTGTTTTTTAACTAAGTCTAACTGTTTTATTCCATCAAATGGAAATCACATTTTATTCCTATCAAAACAATCTCTAACTTACTAACTACCACCAGATTTAGGGGGTGGAGAGTAAGGAGACTTGTCTTTCAATCTGTTGTAAAGCTAATAGACAATGGGTAGGGAGGATAGCTTGTGGCAGACATTAAAGTAGTGAGTGAGGTCCTGGAGCTGGGTGGGGAAGGCATGAGTTAAATACCAAGCAAGCAGGGCCAAGTCGCTCAATTTTACCTATTAAGTGGAAATAAAAGGACTTATTCCCAGGATACTGAGAATTAAATGTGATCATTCAAGGCCTTTAGGAGGCTTGGTACATGGTAGGTGCTGTCCGTTTTGAAGTCCCGTCAAGTTTTCTGTCCCCTCAGACAGTCAAGTTTTCTTTTTTTATTACAGTGTCTCCCTTAGGTAGTGAACAGTTTCCTCAAACACAAAACAGTGTCGCTCGGAACTGGTTACACTTAGAGTTTGTCCAAGGAGAAAAATATGTGAGAACGAGTCTGTGTTTTTATATTGTTAGCAATTATGTCACTCGTAGTTTCTTCTAGAAAAGTTATGGCTGCAAACTTCATATTTTATTTAATTGAAGAGAGAGAGAATGAATAATTGGTGTATATCCTTGTGAAAATCAAATAAATACAAATACCCAAACAATTCCCTTAAGAGTAATTCGAGAACAACTTTAAAAGCTTCATAATCACTGGGTTTCTTGGAGGGTTGGAGCCACCCTACTTAAAAGACAGGTGTTCCTTCCAGTTTGTCTTGACATTGTTTTCTCAACACAGAAAGATCATGGGCTTTGAATTTTAGCTCTGCCCCTTGCCAACTGGGTGATGTTGGGTAGTCATTTAACCTCTCTGAGCCTCAGTTTCCTCATTTGTAAAACATGGATGATCATACATTATAGGATGGCTGCAAAGAAATACATTCAGAATGCCGTGCACAGGGTGATAATCATAGTAGTAGCGATAATAATAGTTATTATTATTATTGTTATTGGCCTTCATCTGTATTGCACCTACTGTGTCCCAGACACCACCTTAGCACATGATGTAGTAACACATTCACACATATGTGGTCCACAAATAATAGTCTTTTTTCTTTCCTTCTCTCACTTTCAACCCTCGAGCCTGTTCCTTCATCTATCAGGTCAAGATGTTGTTCTTCCTGTTACAGTCAAAATACTTTTTAAAAAATACGATCATAGTCCCTTCCTCAACCCCCCTCAAACAATAACATGCTTGCCTTAAAAACCTCTCAGTGGTTTCCTATGGCCCAGCGGGCCCTGTGTGTTCTGACCCCTGCCTGACTTCCCTGCCTGACCTGAAGTACATTCCATCTTGCCTCGTCTCCAGCCACACAGGCCTTTCTTGGTTCTTCAGGAATCTTGCTCTGGCTACAGACGTCTCTTTCTCCCCTCAGTCCCTTTCCTTATTAATCCTGGCCTTGGACTCTCAGCTCAAGTGGAGAAGCCATCCCTGCCCTGAGGTCCTCCTAGTCCTAGCTCCTAGAGAACCAGGGTGTTTCAAAACACCTGTCATAGTTTGTCATCCTGAATGGCCTGCATAACTGCTTTGGGAATATCTGTCTCCCGGATAGACTGAGGGTGTCATGGGAGCAGGACCCACATGTAGTTTTGCTCTCGGCTGTACCCCCAGCACTAGAACAATACCGAGTACTTAGTGGGCACTCAACAAATTTTTATTGAATGAAAATATGCCAAATACCAAGGCTATTATAGAATCACGTTTTTAAAACACAGGTGAAACACATTCTCCAAAGCATTAATGGCTACAGGAATGCAAGCTGTTTTAACCATTGCTGGTTGGGGAGCTTTTTGTGGACATTCTTGCGGGCATTGGTTTTATGATCATGCTCTACTTTAACCTGAAATCAGAGGATAAGAATGGGAAAAAGGTCAACTAAATAATGCCGATGCACGAACAGGGTTTGGAGAGGACAACTGAATTGTCTTCCCTTCTCTGTGGACCTCATTAAAAGGGCACATAACTCCCTCCCCCCATGGTGAGGAAGGATTCATCCAGCAAAATGATTCTAGGATTAGAGAAACAGAATCTCAATCACAAGCAGAATGAAACCCTTCCGGAAAGGACAGAGGGGAAGGGGAGACCCACAGGAATAAGAAAGACAGTGAACTATGAGGAACCTTGCCTGATATTTTCCAATGGACCTAATGTGGCACCCAACTTGGGAGGGCCTTTTCTGGGCTGGTGAACACATGAGTAAAGGCACTTCCTTTTCCTGAAGGGACAAGGGTCATGTGCCTTGCCTCGTGCCACTTCCTTTCCCTGAGTTGTCTCTGTCACAACTCTGTTTTCATGCTGCAAGTCCTTGCTCATCTCTTAAAAGGTAGCTCAAGTCAGGGCTTCCCAGGACGACTTCCTTAACAACTCCAAAGATGGACTTGTTATTATAAGTCACAAGAAGCACAAGAGTTGTGGACAGAAGAGATGAGGAGAAGGAGAGTAGCACCGCAAGAATCAGTGGCTGTGTGCTCAGGGCTATGCCTGTATGATCTCATTTACTGCTCTCACATTCTCATACCAAATGCTCTTATCTCTATGCTATAGGTAAGGAAATGGACACATGCCTGCTGTGTCCAGAGCCACAGTTAGTAAAGTCAGAGCTAAGACTCAAGTCCAAGCTGTCTGAATCAGAACTCGGTGCTCTTCACTCATGCATTACGCATTTCCTTCTGAACACAGCCTGCAGATGACGTTGAAACAGTCTATTTACGTGCCTGCCTCCTGGTGGCCGGGAGCAGCTTGGGGACAGGGATTCTGTCCTGTTTGGCTTTAGTCTTTGCATCCTGGTTAGCACGGAGCTTGACTCTGAGTAGGTGATCAAGAAGCTCTTCTTAAATAAAAAACTGAATGGGAGAGTGACAAATTTGTCTATGCAGCCATAGTTCTCCTTCATAAGGAGGAAACAGGAAGCAGAATACCTTCCAGTGACACCCAAAAACAGGCTTGCTAGAAGTCTACACGCACATACAGAGGGGGGGGAAGTACACGTTTTCCTGTTTATCATGTTGTAAATCATAAAATAATAACAAAAAACATACAGTGCTCATTACTTGCTGGGTAGAATTCTGACACATACATGCACGTGGATGTAGGAACAGGTGTATGTCTTCCTCACCACAATCCTATGAGGTAAGTACTGTTATTATCCTCATTTTAGAAATAAGGAGACTAAGACACAGAGCAGTCAGGTAACCTGTCTAAGGTCACACAGCTGTTAAGTGCAAGGGTGAGGATGAGAACCCGTGCGGTCTGGTTGCAGAGTACGTGCTAAGAAAGGATCCATTCCTCTGTTCCGTGCCTTTTTACGCATTTATGGAATTCTTATTTTTCTTATTTTTGGAAATCTCTTCTTAGCCCCTTCCACATATGTAGAACCAACCCACTCTTCAGGCCTACATCAAAGGCACTTCCCACCCACACCTTTCCCTGACTGTTCATCTTCTCACCTACATTTAAAGCCTTTCCCAAATGTGCATCATGATTCTCTGTAACATGGAAATAATATTATGCCACCTGACCAGGATATTGTAAGGCTTAAGTGAGACAAAATATGATATCGCTTTAGACTAAAAAAAGGTGGGTTTTTTTTGTTTTGTTTTTAACGTTTTTTATATATAATACATGTCCCTGCTTTCATCCAAGGCCAGCCCTCTCCTTGGGAGCTGGATCCCATCCCTGACCCCAACCCAAGCCCTTCACTGCTGCCCTTTGCCCCTCTCTGTGTGTCATCACCAAGTCTTTAAGTCTTTCCTCTAAACGAGATCATTGGTGTGCAATCGCCAGCATGCTGTCAGTCACCTGACTTTAAATACTCCTCTTGTGATTCTTTGTCCGCCTCCAGCTACTGCCATGTCCTACTCCTCTTCGCAGAAAATTGCATCCATACACAGTGGCCAAGTTGCTCTTGTGAGAGTCCTGTGGCCCCCTCACTGACCAGGGTCCTCTGCCCCACCTCTCAAGCTGCACTGGCACACATGGTCACTGCTTCTGTGGCCTCAAGGTCCACACTTTCTGTTTCCTTCTCCCGCCATGGCTAGTCCTTCTCATCCTCCTAAACCGTAAACACGTGAGCCAAGGGCTCAGGCCTCTCCTTACGTGTGCTTGTTCCTAGGTGGCCTCAGCTAGCCCAGGGTGTTAGACCTCATCCCTCCAACCTGCATCCCCGCTCCAACCTCTCACCCCAAATGCAGACCTGCACATCCAACTACTTACCCAGCACTTCCTCTGGGATGCTCTACAGGTCTCAAAGCCCAGCTCTTCGTTCCCCTTGAGAAAAACCCACATGTCCAGCTTCTTCTCCAGCTCAATGAACAAGGACTCCAGTCTCCTGGTTACTTCAGCCACAAACCTTGGAGTCATCCTTCATTTCTATCATTGTTTCATATCCCTCTTCTCATTCTACAGTGAATCCTCTGGGCCCAACCTCCTAAAAATATCCAGAATCCATTCATGTCTCGTCACATCCATTTCTCAAATGCTTCTTCACCAGACAGGCCTTTCCTGGCCTTCCTGTCTAAAATCTGTCTCTCTCTCTTTCTCTCTCCCTCTTCCCTCTCCCTCTCCCTCCCTCTCCCTCTCTCCCTCCGTGTCTCTCTTTCTCTCTTCCTCTCCCCCACCTCTCTGTCTCTCTCTCTCTCACACTCACATCTACATCCACACCCCCACTCCCCAGTTACCTTTGCCTGCTTTATTTTTATCCACAGCACTTAGCTTTACCGGCTGTGTTATACACCCATTTGCTTATTTCTTGCTCTCCTTTGTGCTCTGTAGACTGTAAGCTGCATGAGAGCAGAGGCTCACTTCTGTATCTCCAGCACATAGGACAGCTTCCAGCACCTTGCAGACATGTAATAGATACTTGTTGATTGAATGAATGGGTGTGTGAATGGATGCTTATGTGAACTCTTAGTAATAAAGTAGGAAGAATGGCCTCTGAAACCAGCTAAACCTGAGTTCTAATCTCACACTCATAATTACTTGCTGGGTGACATTCAGTTACTTGACTGGTATATTTCTTTCTCCAAAAATAACATATCAGAGTATTGTTATGAAGGAGAAAAAAATTGTAATTTTGTAAAACATCTAGCATAATGCCTATCAATAGTCTGTGAGTGAGACTTTACACAGTCACATAAAGGCATTAATAGTTCATGCCGATTGAATTGTTTTTGCCTACCGACACAGCTAGCATTGGCAGTAGCCTTGTTATCTGCCAGACCCTGTGCTAAATACTGGATAGTCACTACCTCACATAAATCTCAGAAGATCATGATGTAAGTACTGTTAACTGTCCTCATTTTACACATGAGGTAGCAAGGCACAGAATGTTATAGTAACTTACCTGAAGCCACATGGCCATTATGTGGTAGATCAGAGTTTGCACCCAGACAATTTGACTCTAGAGCCCAAGGTCTTATCTGCCTCATAATATACTGCATTTTGTAATACGAAGCATAAATACCATATTTTAAGCATTGTTCTCAGTACATGGGAACTTAAAAGATGTAAAGGACTCATCCTTATTTGAAGAAATCGCAGTATGGCAGGGGAGAGAAAGGCATACACGCACAACTCTAACAGTAGATTTTAACCCTGACTGTGCCTGAGGATCAGCTGTGGCAAATGAACAGGGATGTCTCCACCACGTGTACCTATTGAATCAGACTTCCTGGAAGGCAGCCCTGGGAATCCTAGTTTTCAGAGCTCCCCAGGTGAATCTTGAATAGTCAGAGCTGAGTACCTGAGTCTGTGATAAACGATGCTCAGTGTTAAGGAATATAGTCAAAGGGAAGAGCTCTGGGAGAAAGAGATTGATCCATTGTAGATCCCTTTGAAATGATAGAGTAAGATCTGCAGTTGAGAAGAGGTTGCTTTTGGTCAAGATGTCTGATGTCTGGCAGATAGGTGGCTGTCCTAGAAAGATTCAAGGTCAGTGTTATTTGCTTATGCTTTCAATGGACCTCTACTGAGCATTTGTCTGCTTCATGGTAGCTGTGAATTTGCTTCAAGATTTTATTTTCAGGTACCAGCTAGAACATCTACCTAATATAGAGACAGTCATTCAGTTTCTTGCCCTTTACTTTTGTCATCTACATAAAGGGGAATAAAAATTATGCACATATCATTGAACAGTTGCTTTGGTGAGTAAACATGATAATTCATGCAAAGTATATAGTGTGGTACACAGTGCATATTAAGAACTCAATAAGAGCTGTTGTTATTATAAATATGATCCATATTAGTGGAGGTCTCAGAAAACACCCTTGTCCTGAGTACTTCGATGAAATGTGGCGATGGAAAGAATCCTAGGCCAGTGGTCCAGAGACGCCTACATTCTGGTCCTTTTGTGACGTTGATGTCCCTTAATGAATTGTCTAATCCTGCTGTGCCTCGGAGTCAAGTGGGAATATAATAAAACCTGGCAGTGTTGGTGTGAGATTAAGTGATAGAGCTTTGTGAAGCATGTCCCCCTCTTGAGGTTCCCACATTAAACCAGAAGCAGGGAGTGGTAACTGAGTTTTAGGAGTTCCTAATAAAATCCATAAAGAATTTAGCAGCTGATAAGAAATGTGGAGGGTAGGGGCGCCCGGGTGGCTCAGTTGGTTAAGCATCCGACTTCGGCTCAGGCCATGATCCTTTGGTGAGTTCAAGCCCCGTGTTGGGCTCTGTGCTGACAGCTCAGAGCCTGGAGCCTGCTGTGGATTCTGTGTCTCCCTCTTTCCCCCTCCCCCTCTCATGATATCTCTCTCTCTCTCTCTCTCTCTCTCTCTCTCTCTCTCTCTCTCCTTCAAAAACAAAATAATCATACCAAAAGATGTGGAAGGTAGAAAATAATGTTTGATAAAAGCCAACTGGGAGCGAGGCACTCTCCATGCATTATTATCACATGGAGATAATTATCACAAGGATGGTGCATGGCAGTAGTCACATTTTACAGGTGAAGACCTGGGAGAGGACTTGTAAGGTGAACTGTCTAGTTGGAAAAGACTTTGGCTTTGGAATCGGTTACACCAGAGTTCTAAATATGATTAAAGATATTTATCCTCTGAGTGTTTTGTCAGTAGTAAAATGTAAGTAATCATGTTTCCTTTTTGGGTTTATTGTAAGGATAAAAGACGTTGAGTGAAATATACCTAATAGTCACTTAATAGATGGCCCCTGTACTTACTGTGACAGTATTTTTGTCCAGGTCATTCTAGTGGTAACACTGTGCTAGTCTGATGGCACATCCTGAGTTTCTCATAGACCATCATGTTCCCATAAAAAAAAAAAAAAGTTCAGTCTCACATTTTTTAATTCTTTCAACCTTTATCACTTTTGCTGCTTGCTTTTAACATACACTGGTTAGCGCCGTTCTGATTTGTGTTTCTGAATTCATTGTTTGCTTTTGGTACTTGCGCCCCAAGGCAATTCCTTCATTTTGACTCAATTTTATAAATCTAATAGAAAAATCACCAGCAGTGAAATCATGACCATCGTTAGACTGGCCCATTAGTTTTCTGAGTCACTGTTTCTTCCCTGGCAGATGGAGCTGGGAGAAAAGATGGGCCGGGATGGCCAAAGCCTTTATCTTCCCAAGTATCTGCAAAAGCACAGTTAGCAGGAAAAGCAAACAGGAGGCAAATAAATGGGCGATTTCAAAGATATGCATGAAAGGCTGCTCTGGATCCTATTGTTGATACATGGGAATGTCACTTACCTGGAAATTTTAGGAGCAAACTGAGGAGTCAGTCTCTTTGCAAGAAAAATTATTTATTCAAAAATTACAAACAAATGCCTAAAGAACATCTCTATTCCATGTCAGATATTGGCTAGACAATGGGTTCACCGGTGGTGAACATACATTTGGTTCCCCCCTAGATGCAAGACTAATTAATCAAGTTACTATAAACAGTGACAAATGCTCTAGTGGTGAGGGCATATGAAGACAAGGTCTAATAGTGTTGCGTAATGCCCAGGAAGAGGAGGACATCATCCCTGGAGAAGTGTCCCTTGAGCTGAGATCTGAAGGATAAGTAAGACTTGCCCAGGCAGAATGAGAGGGAATCTTCCAGGCAAAGGAGAGCATGTTTGCGAGGCCCTGTTACCAGACGGTTATGGTGAATGTGAGGTTCTGAAGGATGGCTGATGAGACCGGAGAGAGACCCAGCAAGAGAACAGTGGAGAATGAAGCTGTCAAGTAGTAGGTCCTGCACGCCTCTGTGGTGTCAGTTATAGACTTAATCCAAAGAGCAACTGGAAATTACTGAAGGGTACAAATTTGGGGGAAAATTTCAGCCCAAACTTGCAACATGAGAATATTCTCCTGACTGCTGTGAGACTAGAAGGGCTACGAGATGGGTGGATACGTTTTAAGGAGCGGGCTGCTGAAGGCAGTCTCTATCATTGCATTTTGCTAGACATGTAGATGGCACTCTGTATGCCCCAAAGTCCTCAAGTCTGAATAGAGTGCAGAAACCTGTTCATTTTCTTGACATCCAGACAAAAAATTCTTCTTCTCCATGAGCAATGGCAGGAACACACAATGCTCTGTTTTGAAGAGGCAGTAAACCTTCAAGGCATTGAAAAATAGAGTAGTGTGCTTTTCCAGATACAGCACTTGGAAAGCATGATATTTAGAAGGAAAAGAAAGGCTGTGTTAGGACAAAGCCATTAAAGATGTTTTCATATCATGTTTATTCAGCACAAAATAGCTGCTCCATCAAAGCCTCTAGATAGAATGGTACATATTCTCAGCTGTGTACACTCATATATAAACAGAAAGGTGACCCTCTCAGAGGAGAGTTGACCAAAAGTCAGTCTCATGAGCAAAGGCTAGAAAGCCATGTTCTACCTTAATTATTAATTCATTTTTTTCAACCAAGATGATAGAATATCTAAGCATGTGGTTAGAAGCCCCAAGTGTAAAATCCTTCAGGAGCCCAGAAGTAGCATATTAACCAAAAAAGGCATGATATTGGCTATCATGAAACTGTGTGTTTGAGCCCTGCCTAAAGCCAACACAGTCTAGTTAAAAAAAAAGAAAAAGAAAAAAAGAAAAAAGAAAAAGTTAAAAAAAAAAGAAAAAAGAAAAAAGAAAAAAAAAAAAAAGAAAGAAAAAAGACACTGAATAAGGAAAACAAAGTCAGACCCGGCCCTCGGGCCACCCATATCCATCCCATTAGATAGAATCAGAATTTTGGTTTGGGAGCAGGTCCCTGAAACCAGTAGCCCAGCCCTTTCCAGGGTCTCTGAAGCCCAGTATTCCTGACAAGAGAGCATTGGAGAACTCATTCCCTGCCAAAGCTGGCCCTTCTACTCAGGACACTTCCGGCTATCTCTAGATCTATTAGTTGAGCTGGAGTCTGTTTCTTAGAATAATTGAAATCTATTTCTTCTCAAATAATAAATCTGAGGCCTTTTCCTCATGACTTTTCTGCATTAGGACAATGATTTTCACACCCTGTGCAGGCTTCAGATTCCAAGTTCCTTCAAGTAGCCTCCTATGACTTTATCTAGAGTCGTGGTCAAAAGGAGACTTTAGGTGCCACATCCTGTTCTAAGTGTTTTAAGGTAGTAGCTCATTTAGTTCTAACAACATTCTGATGAAGAGGAAACTTTTATTATCCCCATTTTAGAGAGACAGACACTGAGGCCCAGAAACATAAGTCACCTGCCCAAAGTCACATGGTCAGCAAGCAGCAGAAGTAGGACCTGAACCCAGGTAGGCTGGCCCCAGAGCTTTGTTCTTCCACCCACGATGGAGGGGAAAACACAAGCTTTGCTGTTAGTGTCTTGCCTTTGAGTCCAAGTTCCAACACTGCCCATGGCCACCTGCTTCTGACCAAGCCTCCACTTCTTCATCCATGAGATGTCTATCGTGAACCGTACCTCAGGGCTGCTGTGGGAATACCTAAAATAATGCACGTCAAGCAGCTGCAGAGTGCCTTACACATATTGCCTTCTCATTAAAGGCTGATAGAAGAAATAAATGTGTGAGTAAATGAACGAAGACCTTCTGGGCCAGCCTCCCCTAGCAAAGCTTCCTTACTCTTTGCCCCAATTCTCAGTCGAAGCACGTACTTTATGATGCCCTCAGGAAGTCAGCCAGAAGTCACAGCATAAGCATAGGACAATAGACTGGAATGAAAATAAAACTATAATATAAATGACAATGAACCATTGCTTCATTCCCCCCAATCCAGACTTGAGATTATTTGGCAGCCTAGATATAAACTAAACAAGCTACAAGATAGTGACCTTTCAGATCATGTCATGTCCCTCTTCCCGTTTTATGCAGTAAAATCTACAGTCTTTTTGTGGCCTCCAAGGCCTAGGAAATCTACACCCTGATGATCTCCTGTAACCGCCCTCTTCATTCAGCCCACACCGGCTACACTGGCCTCCTTGCTGTTTCTCAAACATCCCAAGCACATTCCCTCTCCAGGACCTCATACTTGTTCCCTCTGTCTAGAATGTTCTTCTCCCAACCATGTTGTTCTTACCCTCACTTGTGTAAGTCTTGCACAGATACCACTCTTCAGAGTCCAGAGTGCTAACCATTACACGACGGAACCCCACCAAATACCGCTCTTCAAATAGGACTTCCTGCCTACCTGATCTACACCGCCCTAGCACTCCCCTTTTATTTTACTTCACAGATTGCCTCACTGCCTCACCCATTATCTATTTGCCTGTGTTCATCATCAGTTTCCCATCACTAGACCTTAACCTCCAGGAGACCAGGTGCTTTGAGCTTTTGCTCAGCATCATGCCTGCCATGTAATAGTTGGTGGCACATCGTTGTTGAATAAATGGTGCATAATAGTGGTTAGTAGAGGCAGCAGGTAGGCTCAGTGACCCACAAGAGTTTTACCTCTTTAGAAGGACACTAGTTCCCAAGCGCGAGCATACGCATAAAGATCATCTGCAGTGCTTGGTTTAAGATGCAGATTGGGGGGGCTCACATGCTCCTCCTAAAATTTTGAATCAGTACATCCTGAGTGAACCCCAGGACCTCCACTTTCAAGAAGCCCTCCAGTGCCTGTTGAGGATGGAACCCCAGTGCAGTTCGTCGAGAAACACTATCCTAGGGTAAGAGAAAGTAAGAAATATACATAAGCAACACCCCTGAACTTTGCATGGTTGCCTTCCTCCCTCCATGTCTGGCCCAAGATGTGAGAACTCCAGACTTAGCATTTAGGGTGTGAGGCTGGTGGAGGCAAGTGGCAGGGCTCAGTGCAACGGTTCCTAATCACCCTGATCTCTCCGTTGGAGGTTGAGTGGCTGCAGACTTGCTTAAGGAGGGGTCTTAGAGTAACCTCAGAAGCAAAAGGACAGCATTAATATCCTCCCTTGCCTGTGCACAGAGCCGTTTACTGAATGGCTGCTGCAATCTGTGAGTGGGGGAGGGCACCCCATCGGTCCCGGCAGTTGGCATCAAACCAGAGAGCCAGAGCTGGAAGAGTTGCAAGGTTCTGGTCAGAGCCCCACCCACTATCTTGCAGAGAGATTAAGTGAACCGCCCAAAAGCACACAGCTAATTAGTATTTAAGAGCTGGCACTGAAACCCAGCCTGTGGCTTCACTGTGGTGTTTTGGCCTCTGTACCCTTTTGACTGTTCCTAACAGTCCTGTGAATATCTTAGAATAATGTGCTGACCTGGCTACAGACTATGTAAAAGGAGGGAAAAACCCCTCAAGGATAAACTGTAAAGAGTCTATGCCCTCTTATACTGTGAGCATGTGTACTGACAAGCCCGCAGGAGAAAACCAGCTTCATTGAGGTACTTTTAAATGGCTGAGCGAGGTATGTGTAATGGTGCTATTATTTTACACTTTTTAAAGGAAGCTCATTTTTCTTTGAAATTGGCCTTACTTACACACAGAATCGGCGGGAAAGACGATGATCAGGTATTAAGCCTTCAAGAATGTTCTCATAAGTACCATCTTCACCACGTTGGGTAGCCAACCAAAGGTAATTTGGGACCAGCGTATATAATATGTGTTTCCCCATGTTGTGCCTTCTAAACAGCACTAAGCAATAGACTGGCCTTGACTATCTAGAGCTGAGGGCTGGGGATTCGGGGTGGTCATGTGTGGCCGGAATGGATTCTTTTATGATTCCTGCTACATCTAAAACATGCCACTGTGCCAACTTGCATTTTTTTTCTTTCCCATCTAAGCGACCCGGGCTGAGCTTGCTGTACATGCTGGGGACAACCTCGTCCAAATTCACTTAATTTGCACTCATTTATGTTCTTCTGTTTGGAAATTGTATTCTTGGCTCTGATTCAGATAAATTCAACCTGAGATGATAAATGGAATGATCCTGTAGGTGAAGCAGTGATGGAGGCTTTAGTTATAATTCTCTATTGATCCTCAGATATGCTCCTGGCATCATACAAAGTTATTTATTGGACACAGCACTGTCAGGTCGTAGCATAGGCCTCAGTAAATTGATTGAAGTTTGAGGCTTCCGAGGGTACCCAACCTTCATTTAAAGAACCACTTCCCCAGCAAGACCTGATTTTATAATGTGGTAGGAAAAAAGGTATCTTCTGCTCTGTATATTTTATCTTCTTAAAAGTTAGGCTCTCAAAGCTTGCAACTGAACAGGGTAAACAAATAAGAGGTATGTTCCAGGCAGCTGGAACAGTGCCTGGGGCTTAGCAGGGACTCAGTAAACATTTGCTCCATTCTGTTCTCTCCACTACCTTTGTCTGCAGACACAACAGTGTTGGCTCATTTCTTGGTCCATGTATTAAATCTTTCTTGGGTGCCTACTACATGGAATAATTCTGGACAGTATCCACTCGTATAAAGTACAGCTAGATCCTTGCTGCCATGGGCCTTATATTCTGCTGTGGGCAGACAGGTAATAAATCATTATAAGCAGTAGATCAACAGTAGGGCGGCAACCAAAGTAAGACTAGATCTAAATAAGGAGATTCAGATAAAATTTAAATAAAGACCTTGCATATACCTAACTGCAGAAACACCTTCCAAATTGGTCTTCCGGTACTTAGGCTTCATCCCTGGTCTCCTTGGCAGCCCTCCCAGCCAGCGTTCACAGCTCATTCTGGGTGCTTCTTGGCAAGTATTCACCAGGCCTCCTGTGCTGATCTCTTCTTTGCCATCTGGTGCTCTGATTCTGCACAGAATGGTGGGCAGATGCTGCCAGTAGCAGGGTTCTCTGCAGAAGTAAAGGCCTCTGGGAGCTGAGTCTGCAGACCCTCGGGACAGCATGAATTCATTCAAATGGTTTTAAAGCCTCTGTGAGGTTCCAGGCAGAGATCAGGCTCTAGAGAAATTTCAGGACACAAAGCAGCCACTGACCCTGACCTCAGGGTGCTTGCCTTCTAAGAGGGGAACTAGACAACCACAAGTGGACATCAAAAACTAGGACCTTGGGGCACCTGGGTGGCTCAGTCAGTTGAGCGTCCAACTTTGGTTCAGGTCATGATCTCACAGTTGGTGAGTTTAAGCCCCACATCGGGCTCTCTGCTGTCAGCACAGAGCCTGCTCCAGATCCTCTGTCCCCTTCTCTCTGCCCTTATCCCACTTATGCTCTCTCAAAAATACATAAAACATAAAAAAAAAAAAAAAAACAACCTAGGACCTTTTAAATAGTCATCAGGGAAGGGAAGAAAATAAAAATAGGATAAATAGCATAGCGAGTGACTGGGGAATGGCAGATTCCCAGGTGTAAGGTGGACAGGGAGCCCTTTCCGAAGCTGAGTCGTGACTAATGAGAAAGAGCCAGCCATGTGAAGAGCCCAGGAAAGAGCATTCTAGGCAGAAGGCCCTATAAGCGCAAAGTCCTGGAGACTGGAATAAATTTGGTATACTTAACGAATGGGAAGGTCTTGGTGAACTATTGTATGTTTTGGGGGTAGTTTTTATAGCTTAGTTAAAAAAAAATTCTTTCAGATATTTAAGCCCTATAATTCATTATACTTTTCAAAGAAGCAGTGTATATTCGTAGCTAAAAAATTAGATCCTAGAGACAGCTTACTTACATCCATAAGGGGATAATCTGATGATTGAGTCCTGCCTGCAGTCAGATTGCCTTTATGGAATACTGGATTTCCCGTATATTAGCTGAGTGACTTCTGCCACCTTACTTAGTCTTTCTGTGCTTCACTTGCCAGAAGGGGGATAAGAATAGTGCCTACGTCATGGGAATCTTTTGGTGATAAATTTAAGTGCTAACCAGGCCATAGTAAGTGTTCCAAGCATGTTGGCTATTCTAATCCCTCCATTGTTTTGCCCCTGGCAAAGAAAAGAACTTTCCTTTCTTGATCATCCTTTCCATCCTTTTATCCCCTCTGGCACGCATGAATTGATTTCTCAACAACCAAATGCAAAATAATTTCCCAAATCTTCATGTTTTGGGTACCACTAAAATCCTTGAAGTTTTCAGTGTAACTTCAAAGAGGAAGGCCTCACAAAATCTTCACCAGATTGAGTCTAGGCCCAGGACAGTGCTCTCCTCAGGGGAGATGGTAGGGACTAAACTATGTAAATAGTGCTCCTTTATCACTCTTTTTCTTTTTTCCCTCCTTTTTCATAGCACTCATCACCACTAGTCATTGTCTTTATTTGTCATGTTGCTTAACCTACAAGAACAAAAGTTCTATGAGAAGGACTTCTTTGTCTTGGTCAATGCACTGCCCTCAGTTCCCTCTAACAGTGTTCAAATACTATAGCTCAATAAATACTTGTTGACTGAATTATATATCTCCACAGCCCTAAAAAAATACTGGGGAGTATGTTGCTAATGGGTCAAAGAGTTATAAAAATATCCCATGTTTTTATTTTTTTTTTTAATTTTTTTTTCAACGTTTATTTAATTTTGGGACAGAGAGAGACAGAGCATGAACGGGGCAGGGGAAGAGAGAGGGAGACACAGAATCGGAAACAGGCTCCAGGCTCTGAGCCATCAGCCCAGAGCCTGACGTGGGGCTCGAACTCACGGACCGCGAGATCGTGACCTGGCTGAAGTCGGATGCTTAACCGACTGCGCCACCCAGGCGCCCCAAAAATATCCCATGTTTTTAATGCAACCTGTGTTGCCAGCTTCTCAGTGACCCTGGAGAGCAATTCACTGGGAGGAGCTGATCCAGTAAATAAGAAATATTACGTTCATTTATTATTCATTTATTCATTTAACAAATATTTTTAGGTCCTCACTTGATGCCAGGTAGCGTATTAGCTGCTGGTCTGCAGTGGTGGATAAAACAGAAATGGTCCCTGACCCCAGGGGATGGGAATCTAGTAATCATTCCAATTTTTATAAAAAACATCTCCTCGCCAGCTTCAGCAGTATCATCTTTTCATATAAATCTGAAGATTAGAACCTAGAGAATAAAATAAAACCTTCTGGCAATGAGCCTGTGAGTGGGCAGTCAGGAAATGCTATTCCCGGCCTGACTCATTCCTCCTCACACCGTTCTTGGGGTACTGGTGGTTTGTAGAACTCTTCCACAGATATCACATGTGTGCATTTCCCCATGGCACACAACAGTCCTCTCTCACCCTCCACACACATGTGCATGAATGTGCACACACACCATCTCATTTGGCACCAAAAACCCATCCTGAGGAACTGGAAATAAAATTCCAAGTGGCACCAGAATCATAGGGTAGATAGGAATAAGAATTTGCCAATCTTGATCCCTCTTTGCAGCATGCAATATCACACCCTCAATTTACCAGCTGCTTGTTTGTAAGACAAACTAGATTGTTGTGAGCAAAACTATTCTTTTAGGGAAAACGACAAAGGTATCTGCTACACAAGGAAATTTCAGAGTTATGTAGCAGAGAATCGGAAGCTAGATATGTAATCTCCAGGTTCGAGGATAGGTTCCAATCCTACTTATTTTTTTTACCTACAGTTATCTCACATAGAGCTCAGTTTCCCTTGGATCATGAGGTCAGGAGTCCCTCTGTCTTGAGTTTGGTCTGCTTTTAACAGTGCGGTGTTACCTAAGTGAACCTGTGGTGTAGATTCATTCACACTATTGATCCCACATGCCCTTTTGTTGTGATTTAACGGTTTCATGCACACATGTATATTTTTTTCCAGACAAACTGTAGGTTCCCTGAGAAGTTGCTTGTTTGGCATGTTTGGATTCTCAGGTTAGACTGCTTGGGATCACCTGAGTCTTTCTCGTGCTAACTTGAGCAAAGTACTTAACCCCTCTGATGTATAGTTTACCCCTCTGTAAAACTGGGCTCATCATAGTACCTCCCCCATAGAGTTGGTGTGGAATTAAATGAGCTAATTCATAGAAAGTGTTTCCTTGCATCTTTGAAGTGCCAAATAATATTTGCTAATATTCTTTTTAATGTTTACCCTCCAATGCATCTACCCCTTACTGATCTAGACAACGAGTAAATCATTGATGAATTGTTATGATCCAGAAGATAGCTTTCCCAATGATAGGATTGTATTTAATGAATTTTAAGGTTGAAGTTGATCTTCCAAATATGTAAAAACAACCAACTTTTATACTTCAAGATATTAATATAATAAAGTAAAATTCTAAGAAAATTTGTTGAACAGAAGCAACAATTATTAAAATGCTTCACAAAGTGCTTCAATGTGATTATAACTTCATAATGCCAAATAACCAGAAAAAAATCAAAATTTTAGCCAATTATCTAGGCATCTAAACTTTCTTTTTCCTTTAGTTTCACCAAGATATTTGAGGTTGCATAGAGACAGTCTCTTGGTCTGTGGAGACTTCTCTCTCTTCCTATGATTTTTCTTGACTAGTTTCTTGACTAGTTTCTCATTTCTTAGTCTCTCCTGTTTCAAACTGTACACTTCTTGGTGGTATGTAAATGAGTTTCTGTTTCTCCTGTAATTTTGTTTCTGGGACAACAGAATGAATTGGTCAAGCTAAGCCTCAATATTAATTGGTCAAGCGAAGTCAGCCTTTCTGTTGTTCCTGAACTCAAAGCCTTGAAAATCCACTAATTAGAGAGCTGTTCTAACACAAGAGGAAGAGATTCACCAACAGTGATCTGACTTTGGTTTGTCCTTCCTTCTGGGGATGATGTTAAATTAGCTGAGTTCAGAGCTTGCTACCAAAGTTTTATCCGGTCATCATGATGTGCATTGCTCGCTTGCACACATGTCTTCCTTCTGTCCCTCTCTCCCTCTCTCCCTCCCTCCCTCTTTTTCTCCCTCTCTCCTCCTCGTCCCCTACCATCACTGATAAGCAGAAAGAGTGCTGGAGGAAAAACCTAACAGTGATGCAAAATTCCTTATCCTACCTGGTTTCTTGGTTCTTGAAGTTCACTTGAGAAAGCAAGATGGAATGTTGGTTAGTTTTGTGACGCTGAGAAAGTAATGGAGGCATCCAAACTTCAGATTTATTAAGTATGGATTATGATAGGATCTAATGCAAAGGGTCAGTGTAATAAATAAATGGGATAATTCAGCACATTTTCTGGCACCAGTAAGAGATCAAAATATGTTATGTCATTTTTATGACAAGAAGTTGCTGATAATTCTATAAGAAGAGAGAGAGTATAGGCAAGGGGGAAAATTACATATTTTAAACTTTACTCCCTCCATTTCCTTTTAAGTAAAAAAAGAATAAATAAGGACTCTTCCCAAAGAAATGACTGAACAACGTAGTATGAGAGATTATCTGTTTTCAATTTACTCATTCTCTTATATATCCCATAAATAAGTAATGGGGACTTACAATGTGTCATGTATTGTATTATATACTGGGAAAATGATAGTGAAAAATACAATCAAAAGAAAAAAAATAACTTCAGCTAGTTATAATAACTGTGAGGAAAACAATATAAGGCAATGTGATATAAGAATGCAATAATAAAATATTGATTGGCCATAGATAGTGTGGCTAGGAAAGCCTAAGACTTAGAGGATATGAGGTCATTAGCATCAAACATCAGGGAAGACTCCTCCAGACAGGGGAATAACAAGTAAAAGGGACTTTAAGAAGCAATGAGCTTACTATGTTAACATAAAAGAAAGCAGGGCAGTGTGGCCAGAGCTTAGTGAGCAAGGGAGACAGTGGTGGGACCCACAGTCATAAAGGAAGTCAGGGATCAGACCCTTCAAGTCCTCAAAAGTTGTAAGAAGGTTGGTTTTATTTATGTGTAATATAACCACCTTGGATGGTTTAAAGCAGGTCAGGGACATAATATTGCTTTTCCCCCCCCCAAATCTCACTTTGGCTACTCTTGGAGAATGCAGGGATGCTATCACAGGGGACTGGAAAGAGAGGAATGAGGTTGGAGAAAGAGGCAGCAGAGGTAATGGAGAGTAAGGTTGGATTTAGGATAAATTATTTTGGAGATAA
This sequence comes from Leopardus geoffroyi, assembly GCF_018350155.1. Classification (NCBI taxonomy): domain Eukaryota; kingdom Metazoa; phylum Chordata; class Mammalia; order Carnivora; family Felidae; genus Leopardus; species Leopardus geoffroyi. Next base: position 122,280,471 of record NC_059326.1, on the reverse strand, counting down.
AGTTGATAGGATTGCTAATGGATTTTTTAAGTGTGTGTGGTGCCAATAAGAGGGTTATGAGTGGCATCCCTATACTGAATTGTTGTCTTGAGACATAGGCTTACATATAACAAAGAATGAGGATGAAACTTTATATCTCAAACCACGCACAGTCCTCCCAACTCCATGCTGGCCAGACCTCATCTCAACAAAGTGAGACGCAGTCTAGCTATGGATATCTTCTCACATTCACACCACACATAGTCACTCAGTTTCTGTTACCATGTTCTGTACCAAGTTCTGAGTAGGAAGTAATATAATATAGGCAAACCACTGTTCTAATGGAACTTGTGTTCTAATGTGAGGAAACTGAATATAAACACTAAGTAAATATCATACACTTATTTAAGGATGGAAGGATGTGTCAGTAACTGTTGGGTTGCTATGTTAGAATAGTTGTTCAGGGGGACATCGATATGGGAATATCACAATTCCGACTGAAGCAGATTAACTTTGAGTTTTGTGTTATACATCCATGAAGTGACAGCAAATAGACCATTAAATATCTGCACCTGGGATTGGGAAGAGGCCAGCGTTAAAGCAAGAGGTGGGATTTAAAACCATAGGCTTAGGTGATCATTAAGAAAAAAAGTAGAGATTGAAAATAGGAGGAGGCCAAGGACCAAGCTCTGGGAGTTTTCCAATATTTATAGGCCGTGCAAGTGAACAACCAGCAAAGGGAATTGGAGCAGCTGGACTTAAAGGCAAAAACAGTGCCCTGTGGCATTACTACATAGATAATCCAAGCCCTCTCCACCATCTTCTTACCTCTAGCCCTCCATCCTCAGGAAGTACCAGGTGATGACTCCTTTTGGAATGTGTGTAATGGGAATTTGGGCAGGGTCCAGCATTGTGATGTAGGGTAGTACTCTCTTGACCAGAATTCATCCACCCAAGTCATCTACATGAGTAATTGCTTTGCTGTTGGAGCAAGGACAAAGTCCTGCATTGTGGGCTCTCTGACATCAATTGTGATCTTCTCACTTTTAAGCCAGCAGGCTTCTGAATCAGTGATGTTCCCCACAAGCCAGGCAGGGAGGTATCTGATGTGCCAATCAGATCTAATTACTCCAACCAGGCAACATAAGGAGCTCTTTTCTAAGGGAACACAAACAAGCCAAAGCATCTAGGGACAGTAGAGCTCTGTAGAATCTAGCTAAGCTCATACTTCTTGGGAGAAAAGTCACAGATGTTACAAGAATAATAAATAAGAAGGATGGTTTGGTGGAGGCAGGTGAGTAAGTAGATGGGGAAGGGGAAAAGGAAGGTAAGTTCTGAGGCCATGTAACAGCAACAGATGGAAATCTTAGGCTAAGACAATAAAAGCATATAATAATGCAAATTAAGAACTCAGTCAATACAGTTAAGAGCTGCTATATTAAAGCAGTAGTGAAAATTCTTGACAGAATGGCATGTCAATAAAAAAAATCCAGATAAAAACAATGAAGTAAAAAAGTATAAAAATAAGAAGATAGCCTAAAAGACACATGAGACATAGTATATAGGTCTAACAATTGTAACTGGAATCCAAAAAGTAGAAGGGAGAGAGGTAATGAGCCAAACCCAACTTTGAGAAGAGACTGGGTGAAATTTTATACATTGATGAAAGTGATTGGGGGATACAGTTTCCAGAAGTGCCATTAACTCTAAGCAAGGTGAATAAAGAGAAACTTATAATTAAGTATACCACAGTAGTACTACTAAAAACTGAAGACAAAGAAAATCTTAAAATCCAGCACAAACATTCACTACCATTAAAGAGCCAAAATCGCACAGCTGAGTTTTCAGCAGAAATTAGGGGACCGCAGCAAATCATGGAGTGACAGTTTTAAAATGCTGAAACAAAACAACTGCCACTCTAGAATATCCTAAAACTCTCCTTCAAATATAGAGGCAAAATAAATACATTTTTAAAAGTTTATTTCTTTATCTTTGAGAGAGAGAAAGAGAGAGAGCAAGAGAGATCAGGAGAGGGGCAGAGACAGAGGGAGAGCTAGAATCCCAAGTAGGATCTGTGCTGTCAACGCAAAGCCCAATGTGGGAATTGAACTCATACATTGTGAGATCATGACCTGGGACAAAATCAAGAGTTGGACGCTTAACTGACGGAGCCACCCAGGCGCCCCAATACAACAAGTGAACAACAATGAAAAGTGTTGAATATTCATGAATTTTTAAAAAAAATTATGACATCATTTAGTTTAAAATGCAAGAAAAATTAAAAGGCAGGAGAGAGAGGGGGAGAGAGTAAGGGAATTAAAAAATATTGAAGGTCTTAGCTTTTAGAGGAAATAATGAAACTGCTCATGAAAGTTATGCTCCTCTAATTTACAGATGTGCATTGTAAGCACTCATGTAAACATTATTTTTAAAGGGTAGAATAATGTATATGTATCAAGTGAATAGAGGAGAAATTTTAGAGTTAAAAAATGCATGTTTGATTCAAAAGAAGACAAAAAAAAAAAGGAGAATAAGAGACAAAACCAGAGAAACAAGTAGAATGCAAATTATCATATGGTCAATCAGTATCATTAAGTGTAAGTGGATTGGAAACCCCTAAAAACAATGGCCCCTAGACTGGATTTTATAAATCTGTACTACAAATATGTGTGCTGAAACCTCTCAGCAGCTACCTGTAGAAAGGAAGTTTAACCTGATTAAGGACAGCAACTAAAACCTTCTCCCAAATAGTGTATTTAATGGTGAAATGGCAGACATTTTCTTGGAGTTTGGAATAATACAAAGCTGCCCCCATCACAACTTCCATTCAATGTTTTACTAGGGTTTCTAGCCAGTAAAGTAAAACAAGAGAAAGAAATATAAAAAATGCAGATTGGAAATTAGACATGAAATGTCCTTATTAGCAGATGACATGATTGTGTAATTAGAAAATATGTATATACAAACAAACTATTAGAATAGTTATTTTGCAAGGTTTTTAGATACCTAGTTAACATGTAAAAATTAAGTTGGATTTCCACATAATAGGAACAAACATTTAGGATGACATTTTTTTTAGCTTGTACCATTTTTAATAGCAATAAAAACATCCAATATTTAGGAATAAATCTAAGGAAAGAATGTCAAAGCATTAACCCAAAAAGTAACTTTTAAAACTTTACCAATTATAAGAGAAGAAGACTTAAATAGAGAGATATATGTCCACAGACTTAAAAGATGCAGCATGGTAAAATTGTCTCTTCTTTCCCAAGTTAATCTATAGAGAAATGCAACTCTAATCAAAATTCTAGAGAATTGTTTTTGCAGAAATTGGAAAGTTAAACTCATCTGCAAATGCAAAAGGCGACAAATAGTCAATGCATATGGAGGTATATTGAAGGAATTTACCACTTACTGAGATTTCTTATATAGCTATGGTAATTAAGACATTGGGTATTTGGCACAAGGATAAACAAATAGATCAATGGAATATTTTAGAGTCCAGAAACAAACCCATATGTATATGGACTTACAGTTTCTCAAAAAGTGATTGCAGAGCAGTGGAGAAAAAGTGGTCTTTTTAATAAATTACAATGAAGAAATTTGCTATCTTTTTTGCAGAGAAAAAAAAAAGAATTGTATCCCCTAGCCCATATACCTAAAACAATTATAGGTGAAATATTATTCTAAATATTTAAAATAAAACACTAAATTTCTTGGAAGAAAATATTCATGACTTTGGGTAGGTAAAAAGTTTTTAAACAGAACACAAAAAGTTATAACCATGAAAGAAAATATGGAAAAATTGAACTAAATTAACGTTAATATTTCTGTCATCAAAGAAACATTAAGACACTGACAAGGCACACCGCAGGATAGGGAAAAAACTAGGTTAGCAAAGCAGGTAGTTAACAATGGACTCAAATCAAATTATGAAGAACTCATATAAACAAATAAGAAAACCCTAACAACTCAATAAAAAAAGTGGGGGGGCAAGGAACTTGAACAAGCACTTCAAAAAAGATAATTTGTCAATGACCAAAAGCACATGAAATATTTAAATGTCCAATAAGCATGAGAATGTACTCAATTCTATAGCCATCAGAGAAATGCACATTAAAACCAAAATAGAATACCACGACATACTGACCAGAATGGCTAACATTAAAAGGACTAAAAATACCTTGAGTTGTTATGAACATAGTGGAACTGGAAATTTTATATATTGCTGGTCAGAGTGTAAATTATTACAACCACTTAGAAAAACTGTTTAGCAAATCCACTAAAGCTGAAGATACACATAGACTACGATCAAGCTATTCCATATTAAGTATATAAATGCATACATTTATACATGAAATGCATATACATGTTCACCAAAAGACATATAAGAATGTTCATAGCTGTACTGTCCATAGTAACCCTAGGCTGGAAACAACTCAATGTCTATCAACAACCAAGTGAATTTGGTATATTTGTTTAAAGAAATAATTATAACAAAGACAATACACTGTATTTCTCTATTTATATAAATTTCAAAATCAGAATATCAGATGTCAAGGTAGTTACCTTTGGGAGGAAAGAATAATGACTAGGGTAGTAGTCCATCATGGCTTCTGGAGTGCTAGTTCTATTTCTTAAATTAAAAATTTTTTAAATAAATAATTATTTTTTTGATACAGACAGAGACAGCACAAGTGGGGGAGAGGCAGAGAGGGGGAGAGAGAGAATCCCAAGCAGGCTCTGCACTGACAGCACAGCACCCAATGAAGGGCTTGAACTCATGAAACTGTGAAATCATGACCTGAGCCTAAGCCAAGAGTCAGATGCTTAACTGACTGAGCCACCCAGGTGTCCCTCTATTTCTTGATCTAGGAAGTGGTTATGTGAGTGGGAAAAAAAAAACCCATCATGGTGTGTACTTTATGTATATATATTCCTTCTCAGTAAACACAGAACAGTCCAGTAACCAGAGGCTGAAATGTTATTACCTTGGGCCCTTGGAATCAAGGAGATGAGGTTACTGACACCAGAAAAGAAGTTCTATTCAGTCCTCTACTTTAAGATGAAGCCAAGATTTTCTTCTGTTAAGAGGTAACTGAAGACCTTGTAGAAAAAAACAGGAGTGTAAATCCTCTGACCTCACTATCTTTGCTTCCTCTTCTGTCCCAGTGGGAATCCATACTGGCTAAACCCAACCAGCAATCAGAGAGCATAGGAAACCGTAGATTAAGTAGACTTCAAATATCTCCTTTTCATGAAGAAGAGGAAATGCAAAAGCTACCATTCCAACTGAGCTGTCTCTTGTTAAAAAGATACTCTGGAAGCCTCACCCACTGACTTCTGCTTACCTCTCACTGTCCCAGAGAGACAACGTAATCACCCATAGCTGCCCTGAAAGCTGAGAAAATGTATTTTAAATCAACTTTATTGGGACATAATTTACATGCAATAAAATCCATCCACTAAAGAGTTTAACTCCCGAAGATTTAACCAATGTATACTCCCCTTAATCACCACCACAATCAAGATACAGAACATTTCCCTCATTCCAAACGATTACTTTGTGCCCATTTATAGTGACTTTCCACACTTCCTATCCCAGTCATACACACTGATTTTTTTAAAATCAAGGCAAAATTGACATAACACAAAATCAACCATTTTGAAGTGAATAATTCATTGGGAGTTAGTACGTTCACAATCTTATATGAACACACGGACTTAATTTCTATCACTATGGGTTAGTTTATCCTTGGAGAACTTCATATAAATGGATTTCTATGAATGTTTTTGTGTGTGTCTGATTTCTTTCACTCAGCAAAATCTTCTTGTGATTCATCTATATTGTTGCATGTGTCAGTGGTTCCTTCATTTTATTGCTGTACAGGACTTCATCATGTGGATGTACCAAAATCTGTTTCTTCATTGACTTGATGATAGATATTTGTGTTTTTTTTCCAGCTTCTGACTATTACTGATAAAGCTACTCCTTTACAAAGCTTTATGCAAATACAAGCTTTGATTTCCCCTGGGTAAATACTAGAAGCAGAACTACTAGGTCATGTGCTAAGTTATGTTTAATATTATAAGAAATAGCAAAAGTGGTTGCATCATTTTATACTCTAATGAGCAATGTGTAAGAGTTTCTGTTTCTTCAAATAGTGCCAACAGTTGCATTTGCTACTCTTTTTCGTTTTAGACACTCTAGCACATGTACAGTAGTAGCTTATCGTGGTTTTATTTTTATTTCCCAAGTTTCTGAGGATGTTAGGCATTTATTTGTGTGCTTATTGGCCATTTAAATCTTTTTTTGAGAAATATTTATTCAAATAGTTTACCTATTTTAACAACTTTATTGGGGCATAATTGACATACAGTAAATTGTACCTATGAAGGTGTACAATTAGGTAAGCTTTGACATACTTAGGCACCCATGAAACTATCACTAATTAAGAGAATGAAAATATTTATCACTCCCAAGAAGGTTCCTTGTGTTCCTCTGTACCCTCTCCCTTTCCCTGACCTGCTTTCTGACACAATTGTTTTGCATATTCTATAATTTTATGTATATAGAATCATACTGTACATTTCTTTTCTGGGTTTTTCACTCAAAAATTTAAATTAAAGTATAAATTTTTAAAATCCTCAGTGTTGCTGTGCGTATCAGTAGTTCAATCTTTTCATTGAGAAGTGTGCCTTTGTCTGAGTTTACTATACTTTGATACCTGTTGATGGACTTTTGGATTATAACAAGTGTGGGATAATTATAAATAAAGCAGCAGTGAACCTTTATGGACAATATTTTCTATGGAGATATGCTTTCTTTTCTCTAGGGTAAATACCTAGGAGTGGGATTCCTGGGTAAAATGATAGGGGGATATTTTAAGAAACTGCCAAATTGTTCCATAAAGTGGTAGGACCATCTTACATCCCACCAGCAATGTATCAGAATTCCAGTTCCCCCGCATTGTCTTCCACACTTCATAGAGTCAATCTTTGTAATGTTAGCCATTCTAGTAGGTGTATAGTGGTATCTCATTGTGGTTTCAATTTGCATTTCCTTAGGGACTAATGAATTTAGGCATATTTTCATGCTCTACTTTGTCATCTGTGTATCTTCTTGGGTGAAGTATCCAAATATTTTGCCCACGTTTTATTGGATTGTTTGCTTATAAGTGGGTTTTGAGAGTTTTTTATATATTTTCTAGCTATATAACTCTCTTGCCAGGTATGTGATATTTTTTTTTAATTTTTTTTATTTGAGTATAGCTGACCCACAAAGTTACATTAGTTTCAGGTGTACAACATAGTTAATTCCACTTCTCTCTACTATGCTATGTTTACAAGTGCTATAAGTATTTTAGTTTTTTGTTTTGTATCAATTTTTTTACTTACAATTTAGTTAATATATAGTGTAATATTGGTTTCAGGAGTACAATTTAGTGATTCATCACTTACATATTTGCAAATATCTTCTCACAGCCTGTAGCTCATCTTTGTATCCCCTTAACAGTATCTTATAGGGAGCAGAAGTTCTTAATTTTGATCAGGTAAAATTTATCATTGCCCTTTTTAATGGCTCTAAATCAGGTAGTGTTAGTTCTTCAACTTTGTTCTTTCTTTTCAAAATTGTTTCACTCCCCTAGGTCTTTTGCATTTCTACATGAAAGAATGAAAGAATCAACTTGTTAATTTCCACGATGAAGGCCGCTGGGCTTTTGATTGGGATTGTAGTGAGTTTATACATCAATTTGGAAAGAATTGACATCTAACACTATTGAGTCTTCTGACCCATGAATATCATATTTCTCCATTCATTTAGATTTCTTAATTTTTTCTCACAAATATTTTTATTTCAATTGTAAATGGCATTTTAAACTTCCATATTCTAATATTTTTTCTAGCGTCTAGAAATAAAATGGAATTTTGTATTTTGGTCTTGAACTGCAAGAACTAGCTAAATTCACTTAATAGTTGTAGTACTTTTTGCTGAGTTCCTTAAGGGATTCCACCTCACAGTCTTATTTTTTCCTTTGAAATCTTTATTTCTTATTTATTTTCTTCCTTTACTGATATCTAATACAATGTTGAATATGAGTGTTGAGAGTAAATATCCTTGTTCCTAATCTTAGAAAAGAATTCATTATTTCATCACTAATATGTTAATTGTAGGTTTTTGTATATGGCCTTTATTTCATGGAGAAATTTTCTTTAATTCTGAATGCTTTTATCATGACTAGATGTTGAATTGATCAAATGGATCTATTGAGATGATCATATAATTTATTTCTTATATTTCTTTAATATGATGGATTCGATGGATTGACTTTTAAACCAACCTTGCCTTTGGTCATGATTGATCGCACTTTTTATGTATTGCTTGCTTCTATTTGCTGATATTTTGTTATGGATTGTCATACTTATGATCAGCAGGATGTTGGTGTTCAGTTTTATCTTCCTGTAACGTCTGTGTGCGATTTCAGTGTCGGGAATGTTGGCCTCATACAACATGTTCAAAAAAATTGTTTCCTCCTCCTCTATTTTCTGAGAGCTTATATAAGAATAGTATTTCTTCCTTAAATACTTGATCAAAGTTGCCATTGCAGCCATTGGCCTGAGACTATGGGAAAGTTTTTATTTGTTATAAATTTAATTTCTTTAATAGAGAGAGGGATCTTCTGATTTTCTATACCTTCTTGTATCTGTTTTGTTCATTTGTGTTTTTCAGAAATTGTCTATTGTCTAGGTTGGAAAATTCATTGGCATAAGGTTGTTAATAATATTTACTTATTTCCCTTGTAAAGTCTGTAAGATCTGTAATGAGGTCACTTCCTTCATTCCTCATTCCTTCATTCAATTCCTGTTAATTTTGTTTTTGTCTGTCTCCTTTTATCCTTCATTATTCCATCCAAAGATTTATTAATTTTATTTTTCTTTTTAAAGGGCCTATTCTTTGTTCTGTTTTTGATTCCTGCTCCTAACTTTATTATTTCCTTCTTTCTCCTCACTTTGGTTTTACTTTACTTTTCTTTTTTCTAGATTCTTTAAGTATAAGCTTACATCACTAATTTTAAGTCTTTATTATTTTCTTTTTTTTTCTTTTTTTTAAAGTTTATTTTTGAAGGAGAGAGAGAGAGAGACAGAACATGAGTGGGGGAGGAGCAGAGAGAGAGGGAGACAGAGAATCCGAAGCAGGCTCCAGGCTCTATGCTGTCAGCACAGAGCCTGATGTAGGGCTTGAACCCACGAACCGTGAGATCATGACCTGAGCCGAAGTCGGATGCTCAATCGACTGAGCCACCCAGGTGCCCCAAGTCTTTATTATTTTCTAACATAAGCTTATAAAGCTATAAATTTTCAAGTGCTTTTTTATCTGCAAGCCATGAATTTTGTATGTTTTTCCCAGTTATTCAGTTTAAAACATTATCATTTTTCTCTTGTGGTTTCTTTGAGCCATGGGTTATTTATTAATTTCTAATATACTATAGTGTGGCCAGAGAGCATTTTCTGTATGATTTTAATCCTTTTAAATTCATTGAGACTTACTTTGCAGCCCAGTATATAATTGCTTTTGGTGAATATTCCATGTACACTTAAAAAAATATGTATGTTTTGTGTGTTGTGTTTTTTCAGTGTCATTTAATTGAAAATTGGGTGATAATATTGTTTACATCTTCCGCATTATTATTTTTTTAAATTTTTAAAAAATATTTATTTTTGAGAGAGCATGAGTGGGGGAGGGGCAGAGAGAGAGAGACAGAGACAGAGACAGACAGAGACAGAGATAGAATATGAAGCAGGTTCCAGGCTTTGAGCTGCCAGTACAGAGCCTGATGCAGGGCTTAAACCCACAGACCGCAAGATCATGACCTGAGCCGAAATAGGTCACTTAACCGACTGAGCCACCTAGGCGCCCCATCTTCTGATTATTATTGATTGTCAATCTACCTCTACCAGTTTTCGAGAGTGGAATATTGAAGTTTTCTATTATAAATGTAAATATATCTATTTTTCCTTTTGGTTCTAGTTAGTTTTGCTTAATTTTAAGTTCTGTTACAGGACCCATACACATTTAATATTATTATATCTTTCTGATGTGTCAGTACAAAATGCCCCCTTTGGCCCTGGAAATATAGTTTGTCCTTCACTCTGTTTTTTTCTGATATTAGGATAAGTCTCTTAGGGTTGTTTACATGACATGACTTTTTCTATCGTTTTACTTTTGACCTATGTTTTTATAAAGTGCATTTTTTATTTTCTTTTTTTTCAACGTTTATTTATTTATTTATTTATTTTTTTGGGGGGGACAGAGAGAGACAGAGCATGAATGGGGGAGGGGCAGAGAGAGGGAGACACAGAATCAGAAACAGGCTCCAGGCTCTGAGCCATCAGCCCAGAGCCTGACGCGGGGCTCAAACTCACGGACCGCGAGATCGTGACCTGGCTGAAGTCGGACGCTTAACCGACTGCACCACCCAGGCACCCCTAAAGTGCATTTTTTAAATAGAACTACGCTACGACCCAGCAATAGCACTACTAGGAATTCACCCAAAGGATACAGGAATGCTGATGCATAGGGGCACTTGTACCCCAATGTTTATAGCAGCACTTTCAACAATAGCCAAAGTATGGAAAGAGCCCAAATGTCCATCAACTGATGAATGGATAAAGAAGGTGTGGTTTATATATACAATGGAATACTACTTGGCGATGAGAAAGAAAGAAATCCTGCCATTTGCAACAATGTGGATAGAACTGGAGGGTATAAGGAAAAAGTCAGTCAGAGAAAGACAGATATCATATGTTTTCACTCATATGTGGAATTTGGGAAGCTTAACAGAAGACCATGGGGAAGGGAAGGGGAAAAAATAGTTTCAAACAGAGAGGGAGGCAAACCCATAAATGACTCTTAAATACAGAAAATACAGAAAACAAACTAAGGGTTGATGGGGCAAGCAGGGGAGAGGGGAAAATGGATGATGGGCATTGAGGAGGGCACTTTTTGGGATGAGCACTAGGTGTTGTATGTAAACGATGAATCATGGGAATCTACCCCCAAACCCAAGAGCACACTGTATACACTGTATGTTAGCTAACTTGACAACAAACTATATTAAAAAATAAAAAAAATAAAAATAAAGCTACTTTTGGGCAACTGGGTGGCTCATTCAGTTAAATGTCCGACTTCAGCTCAGGTCATGATCTCGCGGTTTGTGAGTTCGAGTCCCACTTTGGGCTCTGTGCTGACAGCTCAGAGCCTGGAGTCTTCAGATTCTGTGTCTCCCTTTCTCTCTCTTCCCCTCCCCCACTCAAGCTCTTTCTGTCTTTCTGTCTCTCTCTCACTCTCTCTCTCCCTCAAGAATAAACATTAAAAAATTAAAATAAATAAAATAAAACTACTTTTATTTCAGTGCCAAAAAACCAAAATAAAGTGCATTTTTTAAAGGCAGTATTTAGTTGGAGCTTGCATTTTTATTCAATCTGTAAATCTCTGCCTTTTAACTGGTGTTCTTACTCCATTTTTAAATTGACAGTCCATGGGGCGCCTGGGTGGCGCAGTCGGTTAAGCGTCCGACTTCAGCCAGGTCACGATTTCGCGGTCCGCGAGTTCGAGCCCCGCGTCGGGCTCTGGGCTGATGGCTCAGAGCCTGGAGCCTGTTTCCGATTCTGTGTCTCCCTCTCTCTCTGCCCCTCCCCCGTTCATGCTCTGTCTCTCTCTGTCCCAAAAATAAATAAACGTTGAAAAAAAAAATAGACAGTCCTATTTGTCCATCTGTTCTTTGTCCTTACTTCCTCTTTTTTTTTTTTGCCTTTATTTTTATTGACTACCTTTAGCATATTATCTCCTCTATTGACTTATTAGCCATACCTCTTCGTTTTATTTTTATGTGATTTCTCTAGGATTTAAAATATATACCTAACAGCATAGTCTAAATATTATATCATTTATGTGTAATATAAGTAGCAATATTCTTTTCCCTGTCTAATCTTTGTGTTACTATTTCTATATAGGCTGTTTGTACAGATAGGTGTACATATATGTCATAGGTGCACCCATAATGTGACACAATTCACTGGTAGGCTTTTTGGTTTAATGAGTCAAATGTTTGGTTTAGTAAGTCAAATTTTTTTTAAAAAATTAAACACTAGTAAACAAATCTTTTATGGTTACTGGTGTGTTTACCATTGCCAGTTTTCCTCATTCTTTTATGTAGATCCTAATTCACATCTACAATCATTTTCATGGCAATGAATTCACATACCTTTTTCTTTCTTCTCTCGAAAGATCTTTATGCTGCCTTCATAATTGAAAGATAGAAAGATATTTTCATTGGTTATAGAACTCTTGGTTGATAGAGTTTAAAAAAAACTTATTTCAACACTCAATGCTCTTCGATTATCTCAATGGTTTATACTATTTATGATGAGAAGTCAGTGGTAATTCTTAAGTGTGTTCCCCTCTATATAATGGACCTTTTTTCCTGATTGTTTTAAAGATTTTATCTTTGTAACTGTTATTAACTAATTTTATTATTATGTACCTTACAAAGATTTTTTTTTAATTTATCCTAAGTGGGTTTTATGGAGTTTCTTAGTTCTATGGGTTTATACTTTGTAATGAAATTTGGAAAATTTTAGCTGTCTTTTCTATCAATACCTTTTGTGCCCACCTCTTACTCTCCTTTGAGCACTTCACTTAATGTTCAATGGCTTGATGTATTCCTACAGATCACTAAAGTTCTGTTTATTTTTTATTTTTTTAGCAGTTCTACTGTGTTTCAGTTTAGGTAGTTTTATATCCTGTCTTCAATGCCAGTGATTTTTGCTTCTGTTGTGTTTAAAGTTCATCCTACTAAGGTTTTCATTTTAGACACTGTATTTTTTAGCTCTAGAAGTTCTATTAGGTACTTTTTCATAGATTTTTTTCTCTTCTCATTATGTTCTTGTTTCCTTTAAGTCCTTGAATGTTTTTTAATAGATCTTTTTACCTCCTTGACTAATAATACCATCATGTCTATAATGTTTAGCATTATTTCTTTTGAGTGAATATTCTATTTTATTCTGGTAGGCAGTTAATTTATTTGTTAATAATCCCGTCCCTTTAAAGCCTGTGTTGAAGCTTTGCTTGGGTGAACAGAGATGAACTATTACTCTGTGGTTGGTTTAGCCCTGAGGCTGGGGCATGGCCTTCCTGGGGTCTGTACTGCATGCTCCAGATAATCATATCCCATTTGGGAGGTAGTTCTCATAGGTAGTCAGTTTACACCTTCCCAATATTTTAGGCTTACTGGTCATTCTTTTCCAGGCTTGTGGAGTTTCACACTGTGCATGTTTCTCTTAGTATATAGTCTGAGACTCAAGAAGACTTCCTTTTTACACTTATTAAACTTCTCCTCTGCTTTCTGCTCCTTACCACTCTGACTGCAAATTACAGCTGGCTTAGACTCCCAGAAATACTCTGTCTCCTCAGCATAGCAAGAAGGTCATGATTTGCTTGGCTGCCCCTTTCTTACCCTGGGGTCCATCAAGTGCCTCCAGACTGAAAGGCTTTGCGTGTTTGTTTTCTTTCTCTAAGGGATTACAATTCTGTGTTAGTCATTGTTTTGCATCTGAAAATAGTTTTTTTCCCCTCACATTCTGTCTAGTTTTTTAGTGTTTATAGTAGAAGAGCTAGTCTTATATCACTTGCCCCATCATGGCCAGAAACAGAAGTCAGAAATTACTTTTTTACCTCCATATCTGTTCACGTACACTACCAACTCTGTATGGCATCAGGAAACTCACAAGTTTTGCAGTGACTGTAAGAGTTAATGACACTGTGCTATATGGAATAACACGATACCCTGGAAACTTTTGGTTGGGTAGCCTTTCTCCTAAAACACTTCCCTGAGCTATCAGTTTTCATGGGAATTTGCTTAGTTTGGTTTGGAAGGTTTCTTCCTTTTTCAGTAATGCACATAAATGTCTGAACTTCAAGGATATGACTAATGCTGACAAGGTATCAGTCTAGTATGACTATCCCATCAGTACTGTATGCTGTAGGTAGGAATTAAGAATTAAAACTAATGTATTAATACCAGGTTCTGAGAATCAGAGCTCTGAGATCTCTGTAGCATTGACTACACCTTCTCTCACAATCCCTTTCAAAACCCCATAAGCAGAAGGTATAATTAAGTAAATGTACAAGTAATGTTGACTTATTTTCAGTTTTCCTTCTATCTCTTTACCCTACCTGGTTTCATTCTTTTGCCAAAGTTGATTGTGACTACTTTGTTCCATCCTTTTTAATACAGCCCCAGCTTTTTCAAGATGTGGGACCATCACTATTTTTTATTTATTTATTCACTCAGTAAATATTTATAAATAACTTGTAATCTTCTAGGTTGTTTCACAGATTCTAGAAATGAAATAGAAAGGTTTATTAATCCCAGTAGAAATCAAAAGTCTAATGGGAGGAGAATCACTTATCAAATAAGGTCACAAATAAGTATATAATTGGAAAATCTGTGAGCTTTGAAGAAAAGATACAAGGTACTTCGAGAGTATATAATTGGGTATGTCCATTTGGGCCCTCAAGAAAGCAAATGCCAAGACTGAATTTAAAATATAGGGATGCCTGGGTAGCTCAGTTGGTTATATGTCCTGACAGTAAGGTCATGATCTCACAGTTCGTAGGTTTGGGCCCCATGTTGTGCTCTGTGCTGACAGCTCAGAGCCTAGAGCCTGCTTCGGATTCTGTGTTCCCACTCTCTCTGCCCCTCCCCTGCTTGCACTCTGTCTTTCTCTATCTCAAAAAATAAATAATAAACATTAATTTTTAATAAATAAAATAAAATGTTAAGATATTGGGGTGCCTGGGTGGCTCAGTCAGTTAAGCCTCTGACTTCGGCTCAGGTCGTAATCTCCCAGTTGATGAGTTCGAGCCCTGCATCGGGCTCTGTGCTGACAGCTCAGAGCCTGGAGCCTGCTTCAAATTTTTTGTCTCCCTCTCTCTCTCTGCCCCTCCCCTACTCATGTTCTATCTCTCTCTCTCAAAAATAAATAAAACATTAATTTTTTTTTAATGTTGAGAGACTTATTAGACATGCTTATGGAGGATATAAGGGAGAGAAAAAGGAGTGGGGAGAGTTGCAGGTAGTGATGGAAGTCTGACCCCTGTCTAAGGAGAGAGGGGAGACTGAGTAGAAAGAACATAAGACAGCTATGCAGCTCCAAAAAAAACCTTGGCCAGATTAAAGGAAAGCTCCCGAGCAAAGATTGCATCTTAGAGGAGTCCTCTGTTAGGGCTGGAATGGACAGATCTAGCACCCATGCTATACTCAGTCACTGGCTGGGAGCAGCCCAGGGGAAGCATGGCCTCAGTATTTGTGCTCCGGTGGGTCCTAAAGGTATGGCAGTTAGAGGATTCTTCCAATTACACTGCTGACAGCATGTTTTCCCTGCAGGAAGATATGAGAAGAGCACTCCCATAGCTGCCATATATGATCACTGGCCCTGACCTAGAAGGGCAAAGAAGGCTTCTCTACGACATTTATAAATTTTTTAATGTTTTTGTTTATTTTTGAGACAGAGAGAGACAGAGCATGAGCAGGGGAGGGACAGAGAGAGGGAGACACAGAATCCAAAGCAGGCTCCAGGCTCTGAGCTGTCAGCACAGAGCCCGACGTGGGGCTCAAACTCACGGACTGTGAGATCATGACCTGAGCCGAAGTCGGCCGCTTAACTGACTAAGCCACCCAGGCGCCCCTCTAAGACATTTATAAAACCAAGTTTAAGAGTCTAGCATCTCTTACATGTACAATGGAAAGACTAGGTATTCCAGTCACTTAAGGAAGATATTTCTTAGACTAGTTGTTAAGACACGAGCTGCTTTGCTGTATTTTGGTGGCAGACCCTGGATTTAAAGCCCTCTGTATTTTTGGCATATCTCCTTTCAAACTGAAGGATAAACTAAAAAGCAAAGTAAAACTATGTAGCCAGCATTAGATCTGACTTCACCATGATTCTGTGGCTCTGTCATTTTTGTCATTGTGAAAGCTAAAATCTCTCTTCTCTCCCATCCCCATATTAGTGATAGATACCATTATACACACATCTCATTCCAAAAATATTTATTGAATACCTAATATATTAGAAGCATCACCTTATGAACTTCCCCTTGTTTTGGTTGCTGGAGCAGTACCACATACCAAGATTTACTTTGAATCTTTTGTATTTAACTTGCTTTTCCTGACCTCCGCAGATCACATTTGTATCTTCAAACAGCTACTGTTGTGAGTAGCTTTGATTGTTGAACAGCAGTTATTTAAATATTTATGGTCAATCTGTTCCAAAACAATATTGAAAGCAGCAGTGCACAGTTTAAGAAATACATAAAAATCAATGGGGCAAATTTATGTATCAGAAGATCTCCGTTTCTAACTATGTGCCAGATTTTCCATTTATAATTCTTGCAAATGAAACACTTCGGGTAATCATAAATACTGACCTCTATGAACCTTTCTCTCTGAATTATGGTCTGTCAGTACTAAACAGAGAGCAGTATTTGATTTGTAGGCTGAACTACACAAAGCAAGAACTCAATGCTAATGCCTTTGATCATTCTAATTCATTTTAACTGGCCAACAGGGAGATGACAAAAAGTCTTTTATAAGACCATCACCTTCTGTTTGAAGTGTGCCCAGTGCCCGTCTTGACACATTTTCTTTGCAATAGCTGTACCTAGCATTGTGTCTGGCACCAGGAGAACATCATTAAATATCTGCGTATAAATCTGGTAGTCTGAAGCCAGCCCAGAACATTGCCTAATTCACCCCACAACCTTCGTTCCCTTGGGAAAAGAAGTCTAATACAAAGCAACACTCATGCTATAGGTTCCAAATACTTTAGTCAACTGAGCCGTTTCTTTTTAACCATCACTTCAACATTCACTGTAGAAACATTCACTGTACTATATACATGGGATTTCCTATTTAGAAGGAAACTAAGAGGTAATATCATACGGGGATGACAAATACAATTTATTTTATTTTCTAGCTCAATGGAAAAAGTGGTGTTTCCACTAAATGATGTCTTAAAGGTGGGTAAGGGTGTGAGCCCCAGGTGTTGGCCTTACCACATTGAGTCCAACTCTGCATCCTGACAGATGGCCGTCAACCTCCGCTCAATCACTTCTAAGCCAGGAAAATGCTGCCTTTCAAACTGGCCCGTGTCATGCCTGAACGATGAAAAGTCCTTCTATATAATTAGCTGAAATCTATACTTCTATACCTTCTAGACTTCGAGCCCTGCCTTTGAAGTCGCAAAATAAATCTACTCTTTCTTATTATATATGATAGTACTTTATATATTTGAACACAATTTTTATGAGCTTCTATTTTTAGTTGACTCTCAGTCTTTTAGCATCCTTGACGTTTTTATCTATGATACTTAAAGTTTTCTGACAGAAGTTCTAAAACCGTCTTGCAGAGCATGTGTGTGTGTGTGTGTGTGTGTGTGCGCGCACTTGTGCGTGTGCGTCCTAGAATATAACTCATCTAGACCTGGAAGAATTACTTATCTATAAAACAACACAATCCTGTCTTCCCTATATTCTAATTTAGCTTGGGCTTTAATTCTCTCCATTAAAGCCATTGGCTCTACCTTCCGAGTTCGAAGATCATTGTCCTTGATGGAATAGATAAGCAACAGAAATGTTACATGCTTCTCCTCTCTGTCATCTGTTAACATTACATCATCTTTTCCACCCATCAAGCTTAACCCTTTCTTGCTCTTATTCTTGCTCCAAGCCTAATGTGAAATGCCTTTGCCAAATCTAAGAAACACTTACTTTACACTGAAGCTGTATTTGACACTACTGATTATTCCCTCCTTCCTGATGTTCTCTACTCCCTTAGTGTCTACAAATTTATTTTCATTTGATTCTATCCTTCTCTTTCTCTCTTCATTCCTACCAAGCTTCCTCTGTGGGCTCCACCTCCTCTGCTTTCCGTGGTATGTTCACCACAATTCTGGTGAACAGAACTACTTGAACTCTATCCTTGAGTAAGTGTATGTGTTCCAGTGGTTTAACCACTCTATGTTCTGATGACACTAAAACATTATCTCCAGCTCATATCTCTTCCCTAAGGTTAAGACTCTGAGTACTGATGTTCCAGAGTAGCTAAGACTGAATCATCATCTTCTTTCCACATGCCCAGACACTATTCTGCTCCTTCTCATCAATGCCCTGTCTTGATGATTGGCATCACCTTCTGCTCATTCAGCTAAACAGAAACCCAAGTTCCTCCTTCCTCCCCATCCACTTTACATACCAATCACCAAATCCAGCTGATTTCTATTGCACTACTTCCCTGTTTTGTTTTTAGTTTGTTTTATTTCTGCTTTTGTTCTTATATTCCTCATGTCTGGCCTCTACCTACAGCCAGAGAAATCTACCATGTCCCTATCCTGTCTAACCTCCTTCCAGTTTCCCCTTCACCTACAAAATAAAGTTCAGGGTGAACTGCTCAGGGTATTCTATGACTTAGCCTACAATTATCGCTCTACCTTTGCGTTTTTCTATGCCTTGCCCTGGAATGGAAGCTGTAATCATGCTAAAATGCCTGTAGGATCCAGCGTAGATCATGTTATTTCAGGTCTTCTTAACTTTGTTTATGTCTTGTTTTCTGGCTGGCATTTCACTTATCTTCTTTTGACTAATTTTTACTCATCCGTATAGTGTAGCTCAGGCATCATCTCCTCTAGGAAATACTTCAAACAACACAAAGGAACTGAAGATGCTCCCCCTGAGTTCTCATAGCACTCTGGGCCCCCTTCTTTTCTGTCACTTACTGAGTGTTGACTCCACAGGGTATCTGTGTATGTGACTGTCTCATCTGTAGCAGGGACCACACCTTGTTGAACTTTATTTTTTCTCTTGCACTTTCTTTCCTGACCTTACATTTCCTTGGACTTCTTTCAGAAAGATTTAGGTTGGTATTTTATTAACTAATGAATTCTTTATGTACACTGAGAAATACAATAAGAAAACCTAATACGAGTGAGCTACAAATTCGATGCAAACAATATCTGAGAACAAAAAGTCAGATAGGAATGGATTTACTTGATAGAATATGAGTGTAAAAATTGCTATTTTTTTAGCAAGAATCTTTACTTTAACTCAGAGGACAAAGTCACGGTCTTGATTCTCAAATTTACTCAACAAATATTTACTGAGTACCTGGGTATGTGAAGAGGTGAATTAGACGTTTATTACATTTTTCAGGAAGCTTACATTTCGGCAGGAAAAATTGTGTAACTATATTGCAAGGAAGAAATGATGATGTTGGTGGTGATAATGAGAAAATCACATTCGCATCCATTATCTTGTTTCACTCATAATTATAATGTAAGTAAGCTACTGATGTCCTTGTTTTATGATGAGAGAACTAAGATTGAGAGTGCTAAAGAGTATGCTCAAGGTTACACTCTGAGATTCAAAATTCATAACTCTATGCAATGCTCTCTACAATATAGTGATGTGTTTCGAGAGAGTTAGCCAAGAGTACGACTCAGAAAAAAGGGAGACAGATGGCTTCCTGCTGGAGGGACCAGAGAAACTCTGTGGAGGAGATGGCATTTGATCTAGGCATTAAAATACAATTAAAATTTGGATCTTCCAAGAGACGAGGGAAGGACATTCCATGTAGAGTAAATAGTTTAAACATAGTTACAGAGGTGGTAAAATGTGTAGCACATACAATGGTAGTAAGCAAGGGAGATCAGTTTGGATGAAGCATAAAAAAGGGTAGTGAGAATATAAATTGAAATGTGGGTAGGAAGTCACTCTTCTTATTGAGCAACGTGAGCTTCCTTCTAGAGACATAGCAAGTCAATGAGAATTTAGAACAGGGCAATGACCTAAGAAATTAATGCCACTGAAGTTTGTAAAATTGACTGGAGGAAGGAGGATCTGGGAAGGTTTATTCATTCATTCAACAAGTATCAGACACTGTTTTATGTACTGAGGCAATATCAGTGTGTCAACAATTTCTGTTTTCATAGAGTTCGTTTATTGGAGGAAACAAAGTATATATATATATGTATATATGTATATATATGTATATATACGTATATATATATATGTATACACACACACAAATAATCATACAAATATATATACAGATAAATAAGTCTTATCCATGTGATTAATACATATGAATTGGTTATTTTATTGTTATACATGTATGGACGGAGAGAGACAGAGATTGGTTGAAAGTTAGAAGGTGATAATTATTATGGAACAAAACTAAGCAAGGGAAAATATAGAAAGCTCCTGTGTAAGGAAGGGAAAGCATTCATAATTTAAATAGTAGGTAAATATAAAGGTAAAGCATTCATAATTTAAATCGTAGGTAACCTAACCCTAACCTAACACACCTAATAGTAGGTGACATGAACAACAACATAAAGTAGGTAAGAAAATGAGCCGTATGGAAACGTTGGGTAAGAGCATTCAAGACACCGAGAACAACATGAAAGGCCATAAGCATGCCTATCATATTTAAAGTACAATAAAGAGGACAAGTGGCTTGGATAGGGTGAGGAACAGGCAGTACTGGAAAAGTGTCCTGTGAGGTTATAGAGGAGGAGCATTGCAGAAACTTCCACTTTTTCTCTGAGTCAGATGGGAAGCCACTGGAGGGTTTTGCACAGAGGAGTACCACGGTCCAATAGATTTCTCAAGGGCAGCTTGGGTTCTGTGTGGGGCATATGTGAACAGGGACAAGGCAACAGCGAGACTTTAGTTGGGAACTATCATGATTATTATGGAGGATGGTGGCTCAGTTCAGCTCTGGAGCTGGTCGGTGGCAGTCAGGTTAGTTGACCAGCTAGATGTGGAGTATGTGAGAAAGAGAGGAGTCTGGGTTGACTCCACATACAACATGTACTCAGCAGTGACTGTTACTTGGTTTTGTGTATTGCTGGTTTGTGTCAGAATATACATGCTTTATATACACTGCATTTATAGCCCTTTTATGTTAGACCACAAAATTGGAATTTCCTTCTGACAGATAAATGAATGCCCCTAAAAGGTGTATGCTTTTGAATAAATACATATCATATTGATTTTGATGAAGACTTCTAACTTTACAAAGTGCTTTCTC
Source organism: Leopardus geoffroyi (assembly GCF_018350155.1). Taxonomy (NCBI): domain Eukaryota; kingdom Metazoa; phylum Chordata; class Mammalia; order Carnivora; family Felidae; genus Leopardus; species Leopardus geoffroyi. The sequence goes on along the minus strand of NC_059326.1, from coordinate 122,259,340 downwards.
GTGTCATTTTATACTCAAAACATTTCTGTATTAGAATGGCTATACTGAGTACTAGAAAAGGCATTGAATTATCCCCAGTACCAATATCTTGAGCCAAAAAAGTATATAAAAAAAAGATTCAAAAAAATAAAGTATAATTGTTTTAACACTAACCTTACACTTGGAGTAGTTGTTAAGTTGGTAAGTGTGTCTACATATGCCAAATATCTGAATATAAACTAAATTATCTGTCCAATATTAAAAATCAGTCAGAAACATATAAAACAATATCTCTACATTTTCAGATATTCTAAAATATTTGGTGTGGTTTCCATTGTCCTAATGTTTCTTGGGTTTTTCTACTATTTGTCTAGATGTATGAATAGGTTGTAGATACTTCCACCAACAACTTTAATTTCTCCTTCATCCCATTGTTTTTCCTTTTAAAAACACATGCAGATTTGTCACATTATAGGTTTCGCTTTGGAAATACAAAACAAATAAGACATATTATCTGCCTTTAAGAAAACATTAGTCATTTAAGAAGCTACCCCCTACCTTTTTAATAAAAAATTTTGAAGTGTCTTACAGGAATGAAGAAACAAAAAAGGAAAATACTAAATAAATGGAAGTAAGACTAAAAATAAATAAAGTTAGGAAAATAATGTGAAGCCAGGAATAGGATCAATGTAAAAAACGCACACCAAAACATTCTATAGCATGCTTTCAGAAAGTGGAGGTGCATCAGTAACGTGTCCTCCAGACTGGAAAGACACTTAATACAGAAACATCCATCAAGCCCCTCCTTACCATTTATGGAGTTGTATTTGGAGTAACTTAGTGATAGGAGCAAGTGGGCAGGCAGGCAGATGAGATCAGGGACATTCTCCACGAGACTATTTTCCATCCCTATTCTCCACCCGTATCAGGACCTCCATCCCCAGCTTTTAGGGAATGACAAGCATGGTGGTGAAGTCACAGGATAGTTACCTGAGGTGGGGCCTTCTGTGCACAGTTATCTGAACTAGTTACCCAAAGTGGGTTCTCTGTGCCCTTCCTTTAGGGAAGATGAGGACAAACCTTCTCTCAATCCATTCAGGGCTTACATTACTCTGCAAGGCCTGGAACATGTAGCCCCGAGGGAGGTCATTACACAGGCATGGACAAGATGGAGGGCCAAAGATAGAGTCACTGTCATCAACACTCCTACAATTGTTTACTCAGAACTTTCTACAGCCAGGGCAAAAGAAAAAACAGGACAGGATTTACTGTTATCAACAAGATGAAAGACCAGCAGTTGCTTAGAAGAAGTACATTTTTTTTTTTTTTTTGGTCCTCAATTATGGAAACAGTTTCCCCAGTGGTTAGTAAAGGCACAGTATAGGATTTCTTGAAGAACTTTCTGACAGTAATATGGCAGTGGGTTTTATAGGGGTCATTATAATACTTCTTAGTTCAAGTAGATTACATATTCAAGTATGATCAGTAGAGAGGCCCAAACAGCCTGATCTAAGGATGCATCCATTTGTTGACCTGACTTGTGAATATCACTTACCACGCTCTGATGAGAATGCAACAACAAAAAAATCAAGCTCAATTCTCTGAATATAAGCTAGGGTTCTTTTCTTTTGGTTGTGGATTAAAGTTTGTCAACCAAAGTTACTTTGACAACCAACCCAACAAAAATTAGACTTGAGTGTCTCCTATGGAGGATAAATAACTTATCAAGGATGGTTTGCCAGAATGGAAAACCCAGACTTCCAAGTGCTCTGACAGAAGCTGACTGGAACAACCACAGTGACGTGGAACATGGGAGATTGCGGAAGAGTCCTTAGAGGTGACACTTAAGTTAGACCTCAACAGATGAACATTATTTTGATATGGAGAAGCAGGGATGGTCCATTCCAGGTGGATAAACAGCCTGAGCAGTGCAGGAAGGGGCTGACTTTACACAGTAAGTTCACAAACATCCCTAAGTCATATTTGTGAGGACGGATAGTGAGCATTGGCAGGCCTGACGCTGGAGAGATGGCACAGACTCTAGCCTGAAGATGTCTGAATGAGGGGCCTGAGTTTCCTCCCCTTTAAACCTCCCCATTCATTTCACCTGGTTCTCTAAAGAAACTAGAGCCACGCCAAAAAAATCTGCAAACTGGGAACACTCGTTTACTACAAAACTTGACAAATGGTTACTACATTTGCAGAAACCATGACTTACCTGTCAGGAGCCAGTGACTGTCATTCTCCCCTTTATACAAATATGTGTATTCCACAAAATAAATGAGAGGATTCCTGAACTCTGTTGGAGGGACTGGCTAATTATTTCATACATGTTCAAGAAATAGTGAGTGTCGGTCCACAAGTTTGTCTTGGTTTTTCTAAAGACTTTTGTACACGATGCTGCATTGCATTATGGTAACCTTATAGATGGTCTCTTTGGGATCAAGGAGAAGCCAGTTCACAAGGAACAAATTGGAAAATCATGAGAAACAATAAGCTGTATGACTGGATAAGTAATACAAAGCTTTGAAAAAAAAGTTTCCTTTCAAGTCTCAAAGAAGTCAGGGTAATCCTAATGAGAAAGCAGCTTCAAAAGCAAGAGGCATTTGCTAAGGATGGTGACTGCTCACAAGCAGTCAACCCACAAGGTGTACTGGTGTACTTTATATGTGTTATCTCAGCCAGTTACTACAAAGTTGTGTGATCTGTATTACTGTCTTGACATTGTAGATAAGGAAAAACAGAGACCCAGAGAAGTTTAGCAACTTCCCCAAAGCTATGCAGCTTGTCAATGGAAGAGCCCATTTCCACCCTCCGAACACTGACAGCTTGGCTTTAGAGTCCTTCATCTTACCACCACCTTCCTTCTTGTTTAATGAAATGTTGGAGCTTGAAGTGCCCTTAGAATTCATCCAAATCCTCTTCCTGGGGTCCTTGGATAGCTGGGATCAGAATCAAGTGAATGAGGCCCACTTTTTGGGTGCCAAATGTAAAGAGGCACCAAAAACCTCAATATTCAAATAAATAATAGTTTAATGTGGTTTTTAAAAATCAAAATTAACATTTATGATGAATAAAATATCAACATTTAAATAAAGACAGGATCTCTTTGTTAAAGACTGGATCTGTCTTAGGTTCCCTCTCTTTGCTGATGGCACCTTCATCCCAGCCTTGGTGCCTGGAGCAGCTCAGCATCACCTGGGAGGTATTCAGTAATTCAGATTTTCAGGCCCCACCCCAGACTCACTCCATCTAATGCTCAGAGGGTGGGACTCCGCAATCTGTGTTTGAACCATGCCCCCATGTGATACTGAAGTGAGTTGGAGTTTGAGAACCTCTGGTCTAGTCCAATACTTTCACTGAAAGATGAAAAGGTTGCCTATTAGTGGCAGAGTTTATGACTTTTCTTTGATTTTGAGTTTGAGTTTCTTTTTTTTATTTTTTTATTTTTTTTAATATGAAATTCATTGTCAAATTGGTTTCCATACAACACCCAATGCTCATCCCAACAGGTGCCCTCCTCAATGCCCATCACCCACCCAACCCTCCCTCCCACCCCCATAAACCCTCAGTTTGTTCTCAGTTTTAAGGAGTCTCTTATGTTTTGGCTCCCTCCTTCTCTAACCATTTTTTTTCCTTCCCCTCCCCCATGGTCTTCCGCTAAGTTTCTCAGGATCCACATAGGAGTGAAAACATATGGAATCTGTCCTTCTCTGCATGACTTATTTCACTTAGCATAACACTCTCCAGTTGCATCCACGTTGCTACAAAAAGCCATATTTCATTCTTTCTCATTGCCACATAGTATTCCATTGTGTATATAAACCACAATTTCTTTATCCATTCATCAGTTGATGGACATTTAGGCTCTTTCCATAATTTAGCTATTGTTGAGAGTGCGGCTATAAACATTGGGGTACAAGTGCCCCTATGCATCAGTACTCCTGTATCCCCAGGGTAAATTCCTAGCAATGCTACTGCTGGGTCATAGGATAGGTATATTTTTAATTTTTTGAGGAACCTCCACACTGTTTTCCAGAGTGGCTGCACCAGTTTGCATTCCCACCAACAGTGCAAGAGGGTTCCCGTCTCTCCACATCCTCGCCAGCATCTATAGTCTCCTGATTTGTTCATTTTGGCCTCTCTGACTGGCATGAGGTGGTGTCTGAGTGTGGTTTTGATTTGTATTTCCCTGATGAGGAGTGACATTGAGCATCTTTTCATGTGCCTGTTGGCCATCTGGATGTCTTCTTTAGAGAAGTGTCTATTCATGTCTTCTGCCCATTTCTTCACTGGATTATTTGTTTTTCGGGTGTGGAGTTTGGTGAGCTCTTTATAGATTTTGGATACTAGCCCTTTGTCCGATATGTCATTTGCAAATATCTTTTCCCATTCCGTTGGTTGCCTTTTAGTTTTGTTGATTGTTTCCTTTGCTGTTCAGAAGCTTTTTATCTTCATGAGGTCCCAATAGTTCATTTTTGTTTTTAATTCCCTTGCCTTTGGGGATGTGTCAAGTAAGAAATTGCTGCGGCTGAGGTCAGAGAGGTTTTTCCCTGCTTTCTTCTCTAGGGTTTTGATGGTTTCCTGTCTCACATTCAGGTCCTTTACCCATTTTGAGTTTATTTTTGTGAATGGTGTAAGAAAGTGGTCTAGTTTCATTCTTCTGCATGTTGCTGTCCAGTTCTCCCAGCACCATTTGTTAAAGAGACTGTCTTTTTTCCATTGGATATTCTTATCTACTGAACTGCTCCCCCCTCCCTTGACCGGGTGTGTTTGGCTACTTCCTAATCTGCTGTATGCCCCATTTGTCATGATTTCCTGCAAATCTGTTTCTTTCTCAGAGGCAAATCAATTTGCCTCTGAAGATCATGGTATTCTCTCTTTATGGTGAGGTATAATCATATAGAGAAGAAACCACATAAGATCCCCTAGGGTATTGTTTGGAGCAGTGGTTTTCAATGGTGGTGAGTTTTCAACCATGGTGGCATTCTATTTATTTATTTTATTTATTTTATTTTTATTTTTTGAGAGAGAGAGAGAGAGAGAGAGAGAGAGGGAACAAGCAGTGGAGGGGCAGAGAGAGAGGGAGACACAGAATCTGAAGCAGGTTCTAGGCTCCGAGCTGTCAGCACAGAGCCTGATGTCTGGCTTGAACTCATGAACCTTGAGATTGTGACCTGAGCTGAAGTTGGCCACTTAACCGACTGAGCCACCCAAGTGCCCCAACCATGGTGGCATTCTGGAATCACCCCCAGGAGATTGGAAAAAGCACCACTGCCCAGACCTCACCCTAGCCAAGTAAAGTAGGATCTCTGGAAATAGGATTTGAATGCCACTATTTAAAAAACAACATAAGAGTGAAGCCATATGGTATCTGTCTTTCTCTGTATGGTTTCACTCTTATGTGGATCCTGAGAAACTTAACAGAAACTCATGGGGGAGGGGAAGGGGAAAAAAAAGGTTAGAGTGGAAGAGAGCCAAAGCATAAGAGACTCTTAAAAACTGAGAACAAACTGAGGGTTGGTGGGGGGTGGGAGGGAGGGGAGGGTGGGTGATGGGTATTGAGGGCACCTTTTGGGATGAGCACTGGGTGTTGTATGGAAACCAATTTGACAATAAACTTCATATATTGAAATAAATAAATAAATAAATAAATAAATAAATAAATAAATAATGAAAAACAACAACAACAACAAAAACTTTTAGGTGAGGGGTGCCTGGGTGGCTCATTCGGTTGAGCATCCAATTTTGGCTCATTTCATGATCTCACGGTTTGTGGGTTCAAGCCCCATGTTGGGCTCTGTGCTGACAGCTCAGACCCCAGAGCCTGCTTTGGATTCTGTGTCTCCCTCTCTGTCTCTGCCCTTCCCGCACTCATGCTCTGCCTCTCTCTCCTTCAAAAATAAATAAACATTAAAAAAAAAATTGAGGTGATTATAATGTGCATACAGGATGGAGAACTAGGTTGGCCAATATGGCAGAAGCCAAAGCTGGTCTCATGGCAATAATCACTTGTCACAGTCCACAAAGTATAAACTAAGCGTGATCCTTTCCACTTTTCTTGTCCTCATATTCAGTATCTCCTCCACTTCTAAATCCCGTCCACATTAATGCACACATAGCTCTTAAATTTATCCATCTCTCCATTCCGACTGCCATATTCAGGATCAACTCATCACTGATCAACTTTGGCCTCCAAACTGTACTTTGTATCTGCCCTTGGACACTTCCTCAATTGATGTGCCATTCTAGATGCATGAAAATCATTATGAAACAAAATGACTAATAATATATAAATTGCCCCCTCCCCTGCTTTAAAAACTCTCCATGACTTTCTTAAGATAAGACAGACATCTTAACATGCCTCCTATGGTCCTGGGTGGTCTCAGCCAGCCCACCTCTCCCCTGACTCTCTGCTTCAGTCACTCTTGGCTTCTAGTTTGTTACACCCTTGCTGCATGGCCTTAGCACATGCTGTTGCCTCTGCCAGGAATGTTCTTCCATCCCTTCGTAGCCAATGAACACTTAGATTTCTGTTATAACTTTACATCTTGGGGAAACCTCCCCTGACCTCTCTGAGGAGATAAAATCCTCTTGTTATAAAGTTTTAAAATCATGTGTTTCCCAAAAGAACAAATAAATTGAGAAGAGAGTTGAAATTCACCTGGGACAAGCTGTCATAAATTCCTATGGCACCTTCTGCTTCACCTTCATAACATAAATAACAGTTGCAGTTTTACGTTTGTGTGGCCATTTAGTGAGTATATTTACCCTGCAATAGAATCTGTCAAGAAAGGGGCCACATCTTTTGCTTACCATTGAATCTACAGCAGCTAGCTAGTGCTTGGAACACAGCAGGTGTTTAATAAACAGTTGCTCCAAAAAAAAAAAAAAAAAAGAAAAAAGGAATGAATGAGTGCCTAGAAATTATGGCAGCAAAAGGAATGACTATGGGTGTTTACATACGGATTGCTCTCAGGACAAGCTCTCAGAACAAGAGATTCATCTTTAATCCAGGCTCTCTTTCTAGCACTGTTGAAAGGGCCTTCTACCAGGACACCTGGGTGGCTCAGTCGGTTAAACATCTGACTTCAACTCAGGTCATGATCTCACGGTTCATGAGTTTGAGCACCGTGTACGGCTCTGTACTGACAGCGCAGAGCCTAGAGCCTCCTTCGGATTCTGTGTCTCCCCCTCTCAATGCCCCTCCCCCACTCCTGCTCGCTCTCTCTCTCTCTCTCTCTCTCTCTCTCTCAAAAATAAATAAACATTCAATTTTTTAAAAAAAGAAAAGGCCTTCTACTTCTTGAGCTGTTTTTCAAACTAGGCTTTGCTGTATTTCCTTAGGGTCATTGGGTCAGACAGGGAGAAGGAGAGAAGGCTGAAGGGGCAGGTGGAATGAACCGCCTTTTAATCTATTTCTGGATAACATTTATTTTGAAGAAAGAGATTAGTTCTTAAAAGAAAAATCATTCAAAACCACTGTCCTAGAAGGTGCCTAAAACCCCTTCTGGATCAACATGTCTGTAACACTGTTTTCCAAAGGAAACTTGACTCACACCAATTCTGAAAGAAATGAACAGCTGGTACAGTCAGGTTTCTGTTATTCTAGAAGGCTGTACGCACGTATACATGCAAATACAGGTGGGCTTTTCTTTTCAGGAAAAGGCCTTGGAGAAACGAAGCAGGCATATTCAGCCGCATCTGCTACAGCAAAACACAGTGACAGACATAGACATTGAGTCACTCCCACTTCCTGGGCTGGCAATTTAATAGGCTTCTCAGATTGTCGGGCTCAATTAACGGTATTTACTGTGAGCGCATTCCTGGGCAGGTGGCTCCGTCTCTGGGCTGCGAAGATGAATGAAGCACCTGCCTTTTCATTGTGCTCACCTTGCCCTTGAAGGGGCCACTCCCTGGTGAAGTCCCCTCCCTTCTCCCTTTCCTTGGTCTTCAGGGAAAAGCACAGTCACAACAAAAACAAATTTCCTTTTTGTATTAATTAAAATGCCTGTCCCAGGAATATGATAGAATTTCCCTGAAGCCTTTGCATCGAGTATGCAATGGAAAGAGGGAATTAAAGCTATTTTCTGCAGTAATGGGCCTTGCCTGGAGCCCTGTGGGCCACTGGAGGAGGATGGGGGAGGTGAGGAGGGAAGAGGGGGGGAGGTGGAGGGAGGGAGTGTGAGGCAGCGATCTGACTTCTTCCCCATTTCCTTAGAGTACAACCCAATTATCTGTTTTACATTTGGGGTTTCAGTTTAGATTTCATTTATATCAAAGGTTACATAGCTTTAAAAAAGAAAAAGAGTGGGTATAAAAGCCCACACGTTTAGATGATACAAATAAAAACTCAGCACTTATTTGCCTTAATTACCTGAAGTTTTAAGACCTCAGCCTCTTGGGTAATTTCTTCCTTTGTCCATAGAGAGGTTGCTAGGTTTCACTAAAGTAGCTACTTTATTCATACCCACAAAAAAAAAAAATAATAAATTCCATCCATTCTAAAATTTGTACTACATTATGTTACTGGGTCTGCCCAGCTCAAAATAATGAATATATTCATGTATTATTTAGGAGGAATAAAGCAGTGTTTTTCTCCATCTTCTAATTCATTGGCTCGCAAATGTTAGCATGCCCCAGAGTCTCCTACAGGCCTTGTCAAAGTGGGGGCTATTGGGCCCACCCTGGGGTACCTTGGATGGAGCCCTAGAATTTACATTTCTAATGAGTTTCTAGGTAATGGTCATGCTAACAGTCCAGGCTGCACACTGAAAACCCCATTTTCATTCAGAAGGGTGCTAGAAATGGAGTTGTCAGAGTGGGTAAGGCGCTGGGGAAAAGCCACACCTGTGGGGGCCAGGGTCTGCTGTTGACCCAGTCTTATGCCTGAGGGCCCACCGAGAGAACCATTGTGTGTTTTGCTCGGGGCCCCTCAGTCCCACCTTGAGCGGATGGTGGACAAGTTTGATGTCCTCATCTGTGCTGAGTCATCTGTGGTTGCTCATGGAAAGCACTAGTGTCCTTAGTGGGAGCCAGAGTCCAGGGGTAGCTACAGGAAAGGATTTCAGGTTCAGAAGAGTACCCCTTCCTTTCCAGATCTGCCTCTGTGGTTTCTGGTTGCAACCCACCATTACTGCTACATTCCTTTGAGAGGCACTGTGCCTTGTTTAATATACCAGCACCTGGTGGGAAGATAAGGATGCCCTGAAAACGTAACTGAGTGTACTCGGCCCTGACAGAAGAAGTAAATCAGAAGAAAGTAGAACTTTAGATGTGGATGCCATCCTGTTTCAGGCTTCTGATTTTCAAAGTGGAAATGCAAGTTCAAAGAGGTTATTTTTCCCAAAGTCCTGAAGCCAGGCCTGGACAGGCCTGGAGGGGGAAACAGGTGGGGGAGGGGTGGAGAATCCAGGATGGTCTAGGGGCTTGAGGGCTTGTGGGGCATACGCTGAGGGAAGGAGCTACTGGGACCAGATGGAACATGAGTAACCCCCTTCCTGAGTGCCCTTTCTGTAATGGCAGTCTCAACGTGGCCCCAAACTGGAAACCTCAGGGTTGCCTTGAACTTGTTTTTCTATGTCCCCATGGAGTCACCATGTCTTTCCATCAGTCTCCTCCTTTCCATTACCTCTCCTGCTGCTGAAGGCCAGGCACCTCTGTCACTGTAGCCTTCAGATTCTGTCTGCTGTGCCTGAAATCAGTCTTCCATACAGACACCAGGGTTCTCTGACAGATTTTCTGTCACTGCCTAGCGCCAACAGGCAACAGTCCCATCTTCTCAGTATGGCACTCAACTTGCTCCCTTCCCTCAACTCAACTTGCCTTTTCTCTTTTATGGCCTTACATTCCCTTCCATACAAACCACGTTCCAGCTATATGCCACATGACTTAGAAGTCCCTGAACCACTTCCACGGACTGTTTTTACTTAAGCTACCCTCTGTTCCCTCCTACACTCAGAATTCTCCCAATCATTTAAGGTCAAGGTCAAGCTCTCCTCTGTGAAGTGTTTCCCGATCTACCAGTAAGATCTGAAATCTCTCTCTCTTTGATGACCTGATGGCATTTTTATTTATGAATCTGTCATAGGCCTAGCTTAACTCTGTCCATAATGAAGGCCTGCTTATGAGCACGCCCATACGTGTATCCTACTCTCCTTGGTACCAAAATATAACCAAAAGTAAGCATGGTTGTTTATCCTTACAGGATTCTGATGACTCCTGCATGAACACCGACCACATTGTTGTCATTTTCATTTATTGTGATAAGAGAGTTGAGACTTGAACCTTACCTCAGAATAAATTAAAACATGACATATTGCACAATACATACTGCTGATTTTATGAACATTGGACAGTTAGATCCATCCAACAATGATGATTCATTCCCGCCACCAGTAGAAAGTCCAAAAGGGGAAACCTTGCCCTTCTGTGCCTCTGCCCATTGTGTGTTTTACTCATAATCCCTAAGGTCTCCCTCATTCTGGTCTTTGTTCTATCATCTTGGGTGTGTTTTCTCTGTCCTGTCTTCTGAAGCTCATGGGTCTTGCTCACTAGAATAGACACTGTATTGCATTTTCCTGAGTCCCCAGAAGATAATCTCTGGCATGTAGTAGCTACTCAGGAAATGCGGAGTTGAACTTTTGGGAAGGCAGGTAGATGGATACCAAAGGCAATCCTTATTTCCTTCCCACCTTTTGGCAGAGTATCACTGTGTGCTTCGTTGAACTGGGAAGTGCCTATATCGTCTCTGACTTCAACCTACACATTCACCCTTAGTGAATTAGTTCTCAGAAGGTGGAACTTGTCACTGGTTACACCCCCAGTTAAAGTACCTATTTCCTTGGGCCCCCAGCCTCAGCAGAGAGTGTGACTGTTTCTTTGGACAGATCGTCTATTCCTTCATTCAACAGATAATTCTAACACTATTACTGTGTGTTAGAAACTGGGCCAAGGACTAAGGATACAATAGTGAAAAAGGCATGTACTCCTCCTGTTTAATGTTAATATAAATCCTGATTACTGGGAAAGCATATTGATGGGAAATAAAGCCCATTGTGGAGACTCAGAAAAGCCTCTCTGAAGAAGTGACATGTAGTGGAGATATTAAGACTGTGTAGGAGACAGGCAGCTGAAGATGGGGGACAGAGTATTCTGTACAAAGGGGACAGGAATTGTGGAAACTTCAGAAGCAAGAGAGTGGTGACTTAAACTGGAGATACCACTGCCTACAGAAAAGTCTCCTCTGGCCCTCCCAATCTTGGGCTGAGGGACCCTCCTATACATATGTTCCCAAGCATAATGTACTTCTGTACTCACGGCCATGATCACTCTGCATTATAATTACCTATTTACCTTGTTGATCTTTCCCGCTAAGTAATAAAATCCACAAGCATCAGCCAAGGACTGTTGGGGTTGATGGGTTGTAGCTCTCTTTCCCCTCAGGTGGAATAACTCTGATATATATATATATCCTACAGCAGGATTTAGTCCCAGTGGTCCCCAACACTGGATTGCTTAAAAATGCATTATTGGCTACCTTCTCTCTCCTTCTCACTTTCCTACTCCCTTATTAATGTTTTCTGAAATAACCTCCCAAATAAACCACTCACAGTCAGATCCTTGGCTTAGGATTGACTTCTAGAGGAACCCAAACTAAGATAGTACTCACCAAATACCTATTGAATGCCTGAGTCCCCTCCTGACTTAGCTGCTTATTTGCTCAATTAGGCAAGTTATTATCTCTTCGAGCCTTCACCCGTTTCCCCTCCATCCTATAAAATGTCTTCCCTACCTTACCAGATTGTTGCTTGGCTCTAGTGATGGATGGTTCATGAAAAGTTTGCTTGAGTTGTATTGAGTTGTTGAAATGGACCACTTCCCTGTCATATGCCCATGTGACCTAGCTGGAATGCAGCCAAGTAAGAGCCAAGTGGCTGGAAGAGATTTTCTGACTGCCTCTCTTGACCTCAAGAACCCGAAATCTGCTCAGTTATTCCTGAAGTGGGTCCATACCTAGAGGGAAAACATGGTGCTTTAATGAGAGGTAGTTTTCTGTAGGTCACACAATAGCTCTGGGGCCTGTTCCTGCCTTCTGGCTTAAACAGCAGCTCTGGACCCACAGAGAATGGCTACAAACCATTCCAGTGTTCTCACATAGGGAATCAGAATTTGGTTTATATGTGACTCACATTCATGTAAAACTATGTTGGATATTTCTGGTTAATGTGACAGTGACGATAATGGCATTAATGATGATGATAGCAACTGTCATTTATAGAACCCCTGCTATGAGCTGGGAGTTTCACACTTACCACCAATGTAAAGCCTCCAAGCAGTCCTATGCAGTTGTCATTATTAACCCCATTTTGTCAATGAGAAAGTTGAGGCTTAGAAACCAAACTTCTGCTTAAGATCACACAGTGGCAACTTACAGAGTTGCATTCACATTCTCAGTCTCATACTCTGTGGGATCCTTAGTAGATTCTCCATCACAAGAACAGAGAATTAGAGTTCACTGAAGACATGGCTGCCACACCTTGTCTTAGATTTACCTCAGAGTAACGTCTTGTCGGTCATAATACACATGCCATCAGAGGCCAAGTGGGAAGCCTAGACTTCTGCCCTCAAGAGTGTGTAATGAAGTATCTCAACATCACCACTCAGGTGAGATCACAGAAGGCCAAGTAGAAACCCATGACATTCATTCAGCCAGGTGCTACTGAGGCTCCCTGCACTGCGGGCACAGTGGAGACCACATGAGGTGCCTAGGATTCTATCCCCACCTGGCGGTAGTGATGAGGCACCCCTCCTCTTCCCTACTAGGGGTGTCATTGGATACCTAGGGGAGAGTCAGAACTTCACCACCACCACCAGCAGAATCAAAAGCCACCTTCCCCTCCCCCAACATACATCAGGTGTCATTGAAGGGAAACAGTAGCATGGAACTGTCCCTTTGATTCATGGAGGTATCAGTGGAGGCCTACCAAGGAGTCAGAATCTCCTCTTCACACTGCCACGCCTTCCCAGTAGTAATGAAGAGTCATCCCTCTCAGGTATTAATGGAGGCCAAATGAGAAACATGGACTCTAATCCCCAAAGACAGTTATAATCCTGCACCTCTCCCCATTTCTTTTCTGGAGCAGTGTCCTAAAGGAGACAAGCTAAAACAGAAGGTTTAATTAAAACACAGAGGCTCAGAGTAAACTACCCAAACGTCTGGATTTCAACTGAAAATCACTCATTGTACAAAGAACAAGATCTCAAATTGAATGAAAGGACAACAAATGCCCATACTGAGATGACAAAAATGTTAGAATTATCTGAAAAAGATTTTAAAAGAAGTGATCTTAAAAATGCTTCAACAGTAATTATAAACACACTTGAAACAAATAGAAATATAGAAAGTTTCAGGAAAGAAGAAAAAGATCTTAAAAAAGAACGAAATGGAAATTTTAGAACTGAAGAATATAATACACAAAATTAAAAACAAAAACAAAAAACCCAAAGAGTGGTCTAAAAAGCAAAATGGCAGAAAAAGAAGAAACTATCAGCTAACTAGAAGATGAACAAAAGAAATTACACAATCTGAACAACAGAAATAAATTAGCCTGAAAATAAAAAAAATTAACAGAGCCACAGGAACTTGTGGAAATATAACAAAAGATTTAACAATCGTGTCTTGGGAGTCCCAGAAATAGAAGAGAAAGAAGGCAGGGTTGAAAAGGTACTCAAATAAATAATGGCTTAAGACTTCATGTATTTTTAAAAAAAGACACACACCCACCTTCTAATTCAGAAAACTGAGCAGATCCCAAACAGGATACGTGCTCTTTTGACAATTTGTATGCCATGAAAACTTATAGGAACTGATAATGAGAAATTAATCATCACTGAATTTTACATTCTAAATAAATCCATAGTACTTGACTTGATTTATAAAAACTATTGTTTCTAGAAACGTGAAAGAAGAAAACACACTCCCCAAATTGCCTTAGCACAAAGGCTCTAAATTATAGTAAAACAATATGTTCAGCTTTAACACCTTCCCCATTGTTAATGGGAAGTTAATTTATGTACTATTTAAGTGTTTTATCTAGTAAATAAAATTTGTATTATGGGTTTCCTTACTTAAAAATACTCCTTGAATACCTACAGACACACTGACCAACACAAAAAGGTGATAACCATTTAAGAATATTGAGGAAGCTTTCAACCCTCCCCCCTCCAATTGTATTTTTTTCCATATATCTTTTTCTGTAAATATTAATGAAAATTACTTATAACCACCATTATCTGGTTCCTACCAATTCAGATGTGTAATTGAGTTGTTTGAAAGGTATATTTTTCATCATGGAGGTGTGTATCAATGTGAACATAATAGTTCCATTTGAGAACCTCAATTACAAAGAGATGTCTGTCCCAGCAAATAGTTACCTTCTTAAGTAGGCATTTTACATGAAAAAATTGGGGTTGGTAGTACAAGAGGTAGTAAGATAAAAATACAGCTTTTGAAAGTATATTTAAACTTAAATCTCTTGAAATATATGGAGTCATCAACTCCCAACTGTAGTTAATGAATTTTTACCATAAATCACTTTTAATAATAAATTATGTTTCCGGTTATGTTTTTCAAGTCCAAATTTTGTAGGAACAAAGAATAAGTGTCTATTATTCTTTAAAAAAAGAAAAAACAACTCACTTCAAATATAACAATATAGGCATGTTGAAAGTAAAAGGATGGAAAATATATATCATGCAAACAATCAGAAGGAAGAAGGACTAGCTATAATTAACATCAGATAAAGTGAACTTAGGAGTGAAGAAAATTACAAGAGACAGAGAGGGGGCATTATATAATGATAAAAGAATCATTTCATCAAAGGACATAGCAATCCTAAATGCGTACTAACCAAATATATTAAGCAAAACTGATATAATTAAAAGGAGAAATAGACAGTTACAGTTAGAGCCTTCAACACCACTTTTTTCTCAATTTGATAGAACAACTAGACAGAAATAACAAGGATATGGAAGAACACAGCAACACCCTCAGCCAGTAGGGTCTAACTGATGTTTGTGGAACATGACAGCCAACAACAGTAGAGCACACGTTTTTTTAAGTGCTCATGGGAAATTACACCATATCCTACACCATAAATCAAACCCCATCAAATTTAAAAGAATTAACATCATATGGAGGGTGTTATCTGACCACAGTGGAATCAAACTAGAAATCATTAGCAGAAAGATAATAGGAAACTTTCCAAACACTTGGAAACTAAACAACAAACTTCTAAATAATCCAGGGTCAAAGAGGAAGTCTCAAGGAAAATGTAAAATATATATTGAACTGAATGAAAATAAAATACAATATATCAAAATTTATGGGATGTGGCTAAAGCTGAGAAGAAAATTTGTAGTACTGAATTCATGCATTAGAAAAAAAGAAAATTCTCAAATCAATAATCCAAGATCCTACCTCAAGAACCTAGAAAAGAAGAACAAAATAAGCCCAAAGCAAGCAGCAGAAGAAAATAATAAAATAAGAGCTAATTAGAAGCAAGGTATCATATGTGGCTGGTTTGGGGAGCATATCTAGTTTTCTCTAGTGGGTCCTAGGTTGGAAGCATGGGCAAAATATAGGGAAAGTGTGAGTCAAGGACACAGTCCTGACCATTCTGGGCTGCTTGATGCAGATATTATGGTTTGACTTTCCAGGTTGGATGCTGCAGAGCTCGTAGGTCAGAGTTCTGTTGTCATTGTCAGTTTGGATATTTGTTGCCTCAGTTTATATATTTAACCTCTCCATTCTATTTCTATAGTATTCTTGAAATAAAATTATAGAATTAAAGAGCAGATTCGTGGTTGTCATGGGTTAGGATGGGGTTAAACAGGGAGGGGAGTGTTGGGATGGCTATAAAAGCATAACATGAACAAGTAAAATAATAATAACATGAGAGATGCTTGGGGGTGATAAGAATGTTCTGTATCTTTATCATATCAATGTCAGTATCCTCCTGGTTGTGATATTATACAATAATTTTACAATAAACTGGATAAAAGGCACAAGGGCTCTCTGTCATTGCTTACAACTGCTTATGAATTTATAATTGTCTCAAAATAAAGGAGTTTAATTAAATTAAAAAATTCCCAGACAAAAAGAGAATGTCTTCCAAAGAATGACAGACAGCTGAATTCCCAATAACAATACTGAGGGTCAGAAAACAATTACCAGGATAATTGATTCAAACCACTGAAGAAAAATTAAATAATTATCAACATAGAGCACTTTATACAGCTAAACTCTCATTCAAGAATAAGGACAGAATAGAAGCTTCTGGACATGAATAGACATATTTCCAAAGAATATATCCACATGGCCAGCAGACACATGAAAAGGTGCTCAACCATCACTCGTCATTAGGGAAACACAATTCAAAACTACAATGAGATATCACCTCATATCTGTCAGAATGGCTAAAAGCAACAATATAAGAAACAACAGTTGTTGGTGAGGATGTGGAGAAAGGGTAACCCTCTTACACTGTTAGTAAGAAAGTAAAGTGGTGCAGGCACTGTGGAAAATAGTATGGCGGTTCCTCAAAAATTAAAAATAGAACTATCCTACCATCCAGCAATTGTACTACTCAGTATTTACCCAGAGAATACAAAAATACTAATTGAAAGAGACACATGTACCCAGGTGTTTATAGTAGTGTTATTTACAGTAGCCAAACTATGGAAACAGCCCAAGTGTCCTTCGGCTGATGAATGGATAAAGAAGATGTGGTATATATATATACATATGATGGCATATTATTCAGCCATAAAAAAAAGAATAAAATCTTGCCATTTGCAACAACCTGGATGGAGCTACAGAGTACTATGCTAAGCGAAATAAATCAGTCAGAGAAAGATAAATAGCATATGATTTCACTCATATGTGGAATTTAGGAAACAGACCAAACAAGCAAAGGAATAAAAAGAGAAAGACAAACCAGGAAACAGACTCTTGACTATACAGAATAAACTGAGGGTTACCAGAAGGGAAGTGGTGGGGGGGGGGGGGATGGGTGAAATAGGTGGTGGGAATTAAGGAGGGCACTTCTCCTGATGAGCACCGGGTGATGTATGGAAGTGTTGAATCACTATATTCTACACCTGAAACTAATATTACACTGTATGTTAGCTAACTGGTATTTAAATAAAAACTTAAAAAAAAAAATAGAAACTTCTGATCTTAAGGGCTCTGAGAATTTACCGCTCAAGACCCACCCGAAAAGGAAAATTGAAATATGAACCGCAGTAAGAAGGAAATTGAACCCATATTGAAGGAAGGGGATGACTGAATTAATTACTTGAACAAGTATTTATAGATGTGTACTCTGTCAGGCACAGTGCTGGAAGCAAAGGCATACCACAGAGAACAAAACAGGCAAAATGCTCCTTATGGAGGTTCAAGTTCTAGAGAAGAAGCCATGCAATAAACAAGAAAAATGAGTAAGAAATAAAGTAGTTTAAGTGTTCTGAAATTGCACAGGGTTCTTTCTAGATATGGATGTCTTTTTAATCATTTCAGGAATCACTGTTTCTTGGAGTACCCATATGAAAATAAATGTAGAAATACAACACTCCCAGAAGTTACAGGGTCTAACAAAAATGCTTAGACTAGTAAGGATATAGAATATTTGATTAATACGGTTAGCTAGTGTCGTGTAATAAACACGTATGTGTATAAAATCCTGTGCTTACAAATTAGAGAAGGCGGTTCCTTTCAAGCATGTATAAACCTTCACAAAAACTGACTGTGAATTAGCTTCAACTCACATGTGATAAAACACCCTAATAATCAGTTTCATAGACAGCAGTGTACTGTACAATGAGAATCAGTAGCAAAACAACAGATAAAATTTTTGTTTCATATACAAGTCGACTCCCAGCCCACTGAAGTCCACAGGGAGTTGAGTTCAGCTCACTCTTAGCTCAGACATGGGAGCCTCCGTTCTCTCCCTTCAATCTTTCTCCCACTGTTGTTTTTGTCCCCCACCCCTGTTCCTAACCTTAATCTTTAAGGTTGTCGATCATCTGGGTTTCTTTGTGGGTGGGACTGTATCAGGAAGGGGAGGAAAGGTGTAAAGGAGGCAAAGGTTAGAGTACCCCTCAGAGCATTAGGCCACTTATCCTGCCAAATTTGACCTTCTCTTTGCATGCCATCTCTGCTGCTTTGTAATTAAAGGATTTCTGGCTCATTCTGTCCATTATCAAGGTATCCTCCTTTCATCCTGTCTTCAAGGTATCTTTAACTCCAGTAAGGGAGTTGGTGGGGAGGGGTGAGGAAGCACAGATACATGCGTACTTTTTAATTTTTATCATAATGGAATCATACAACATACTGTTCTGAATTTCTTTTTTTTTTTTTTTGCAAAAAATATATTGTAGACATCTCTCCATAACAATAGATACAGGTCTACTTCAGTTTTTTTAATAAAAGGATAAAATTATATTTTGTGGATGCTGAAGGACAAGAAAACCACAAAACTCTACTGTAGAACACGAAACAACATAAACATTACATATACTGTTGAATATGTATGATTATATTATACACATTTCAAAGTGAGAAGATGCAGGGTTAATATACTGATTCATTGAAGATTTATTGATCGAGCGCTTACCACATGGCATGTACCACTCTAGGCAGTAAAGATGCAGCCATAAACAAAATCGGTGAAATTTCCTGCTGTCTTGGAGCTTATATTCTGGCGAGAGGAAACAAAAAAATAAACATAATAAATAACAACATTACGTAGAATTTTATAAGTGGAAAATGCTATGGAGAAAAAGAAAGCAGGACAAGGTGGATGGGGGGTATTGAGAAGGGGTGCAATTGTAGCTAGAGGAATCAGGGAGGACCTTGGTGGCACATATGAGCAAAACCATTCCGAGAAGGTGCAGTTACCTGGAAGAAAAGTGTTTCAGGCAGAAGAAGCAGACAGTTCAAAGGCCATGAGGTAGGAGCATATGTGGCCTATTGGAGGAACAGCAAGCAGCCCAGTGTTACTGGAGTGAGGTGACCAGAAAGGAGAGAAGTAGGATGTGAAACCATTCCTAAGGACATTAGCTTTTCTTCTAAGTTAAATGGAAGCCACTGGATGGTTTTTGAGTTGGAGAGTGATGTTCATGGACTAATGCTTTAATAGGATCCCTCTGTCTCTTGTGATGAGTGTAGACTCTAGAGAGTTAAGGGTCAATGAAGGAAGATTAGGTAGGAGGCTATTGCCAGAACCCAAGGATAAAATCATGGGAGCCAGGCCCCAGGCAACACCAGTGGAGGGCTAAGAAGTGGTTACATTCTGACTGGTTTTAAAGGGTGGACCTAGGGGCGCCTGGGTGGCGCAGTCGGTTAAGCGTCCGACTTCAGCCAGGTCACGATCTCGCGGTCCGTGAGTTCGAGCCCCGCGTCGGGCTCTGGGCTGATGGCTCAGAGCCTGGAGCCTGTTTCCGATTCTGTGTCTCCCTCTCCCTCTGCCCCTCCCCCGTTCATGCTCTGTCTCTCTCTGTCCCAAAAATAAATAAACGTTAAAGGGTGGACCTAATAGACTTTGCTTGTGGGTTAGATATGGGATGTGAAAGAATGAGGGGACTCAAGGATGGCTCCAAAGCTTTTTTTGGCCTGAGCAAAGAGAAAGAGAAAGAGAAAGAGAAGGTTATTATCTGAGATGCAACATACCACTGGAGGAGCATATATGGAGAGAAATATGAGAACATTTTAAAATGCCAATTCTGTCCAGTTCATTTCTTTCTTAATCCCTACGCATTTTGTTTCACAGGGATGGGAAGGTGGGTTGCTGTTGATGAGGCAGCAGAGGGGTACCCTGGTACCTCTGGCTCTGTGTGTCTCATGAGGTTATAGTCAAACTACCAGCCAGAGTTGTTTTGCTTCAAAGCTCCCCTGGGACTAGAGGATCCATTTCCAAGTTTATTCACGAAGTTGTTGGCAGGCCTCAAAGCTGCTTCCAAGAGAACCCACACAGGCGTCTTTGCAGGGCTGCTACGCTGTGTGGTAGCTGGCCTCCCCCGGAGGAGAGCTAAAGGGCAGGGAGAGACCTCCACAGAGAGGCAGACAGAGTGCCCAGGATGGAAGCCATAGTCTTTTCTGACAAAGCTGTGGAGTGTCATCTCATCATACTGTACTGTATTTGTTGAAAGCACATTCCTAAGTCCATCTCACATTTAAGGGGAAGAGAATATAGAAGGACATGAATACCAGGATGAGGGGATTTGGGGGTCCTTTTAGAGGCCATCTACAATGGGATCCTTGTAAAACTTGAAAACGAACAAACCAGAATTCCCTATCTTAAACAATCTGAGGATCACTGTGTAACACTTTGATAATACATCCGTTATAATAATATTTCAGGTAGTCAAAATGTATTAAGCATCTACTTCATGCCTGGCCTTATGCCAAACCTGAAAATACAGAGATGACTGTGATGGACTCACAGCTCTTCCAGCAAAGAAATGAATCAGTGTGACGCCTGCCCGTCCACGTGGAGCCCTGCAAGGAAGGCAGCGAGTCCAGTGATTGAGACCACACACCGCAAGTCTGGACTGCCTGAGCCAAATCCACCTCTGCCACTTATAAGCTTTGTGACAATTAACTAGCTCCTCATTCTCTCTGGGCCTCCATTTTCTTTTCTTTTCTTTTTTAAAATATTTATTTATTTTTGAGAGAGAGAGACAGACAGACAGACAGAGCGTGAGCTGGGGAGGGGCACAGAGAGACGGACACACAGACTCTGAAGCAGGCTCCAGGCTCCGAGCTGTCAGCACAGAGCCTGATGCGGGGCTCAAACTCACGAACCACAAGATCATGACCTGAGCCAAAGTTGGACACCCAACTGACTGAGCCACCCAGGTGCCCCGCCTCCATTTTCTAATGTGTGAAAGTGAGAGAATAATGGACACTGCCCCATAGCTGGTCCTGAGGTTTAGGAAAGTCAGCATATGGTAAAGCACATACAACAGTATGAAATATGTACTTAAGTACTGTGTTAGTGTGTGTTATTAGTAGCATGAACTAAACCTAATACAGAGGAGAACCCTTTATTTTCTGTCTACTTTGACCTTTTTGTCCTTTTTAAATGTTCTATTGCTTTTATACACCTTTAAGCTCATGTGATACTCTCCTGACCAAATTCCAAAAATATTTACAAGGTATTTACTATTTTTAATGTCATTTGCTTGGTACTTCAAGCAAGAAAAAAAAAAATCTCTCTGAAAAAAAAAATCACTGTGACTCAAAAACTTAAAATCATCATTTTGCTCTTCTTCCTCCAGATAATTTATGCAGATTTAACTAAGGATGGGCCCAGAATGGGTTTCTAGGGAACAAGGATCCCTTGTTCTGTCGTCTCTGCAAAGCTGGCCAGACAGCCAGACCCATTGTACTCCTTAAAGCAGTGACTATCCCTGACAGAACGTCCTCTGCAAGGACATGGGCACTTGTATTTCTCATTCAGTTCTTGTGTACAACCTTGTCAAAGTTGTTTTTAAAATATAAGTAGATTATACCACTTATCCCCTTTGTCAGTGTGCCCGTATACTGTCTTGAACCATTGCAGTATGAAGCCATAAGCCCATAGAGTCAAGTAGCCTTCCTTTCTACATTGACTCATATGTGGGGAAATCCCAGCAACAGAATCCTTTTCTTTGTTTATTTGTATATTTGGTTTTTCTTTTTTCTCTGTATCTATGGAAAGAACATGGGAATTTGAAATGCACAGAGCTGAGGCGTCTATGATTTTTCTTCCTGAAAAATTATCTACTGTATTTCAAATGAAATAGTGGATAATGGACTCTTCAGTAAATTGCTGTTGGGCAATGGGATGGCCATATGGACAAGAAATCAGATCAGATCCTATTCACTTTTACTCCAAAATAAACTCCAGGTTGACCAAAGACTTATTTCCAAAAAAGGAAACCATGGAACATTCCAAAAGCCATGAAACAGGCCATTTATTTCAAAGTGTGGAAGAAAATCCATGTATCATGAAGGGAGAAAAAAACTGATCAGTTTTATTACAATAAATATTTTAATCTACATTGCAAAAACAACAAAAATATAGAAAAATGGTGAAAATGTTTAATTTGCATTACAGAAAAACAGCTTATTTTTCATAGAAACTGATAATAAAAGGAATGACAATTCATGAGAAAAATGGGCAAAATGATAAAGGAATATTCCAAAAATACAGATGGTTCTTAAACTTAAGAGAAGACATTCGCTGTCATTCATAAGATAAATGCTAATTGCACTTTCACTAAGATTTCCCTCTTGGATTTGGACTTGACTTAGTGACTCATATCCAAAGAATGGAGTATGGAAAAGGGAAAAAGAGTCATGTTAGCATGGAGTCACCTCACAGAAGGTACTTAACCAAATAAACAAGGTCAGCATCCCTGGTCCAGTCATGAGAGAAAACAAACATGACTAACCCAACGTGAGAGATACACTACAAAATACTAACTAGTTTCTCAAAATTGTCAAGGTCACATGGAACACGGGAAGACATAGAAACTGTCAGAGCCGCTAATAATGAGACACAGCTATGAAATGCAATATGCTCTTCCGGATCGTGTCCTGGAACAGAAAAGGGATGTTAGTAGAAAAATTGTGGAAATCCACATAAAATCTGGGCTCCCATTATACCAATGTTGGTTTCTTCATTTTCACAAAGGTATTGTGTTAATGTCAGACGTTACCCTGAGGAGAAACTGGGTGAGGGGTATCCGGGAACAATCTTTGCTATCTTTGCAACTTTTCTATAAAATCTGAAATTATTACAGAATAAAAGGTTTATTAAAGATTTGTTTTACCAGTCAATTTGGCAAAGATAAAATGTTTCATAACATACTGTTTGGAGATGGTGTAGTTAACAGTATTTCATGTATTCTTAGAAGTGTAAATTGGGACAACATTTATGAAGGAAAATTTGGCAGTATCTGTCAAAATAACTGAAGCTACCCTTTGACTCAGCAGGTTTTTTTCCTAGGGATTTACCTGGTAAGTATACTGGTGCATGTACAAAATATACAAGATTATTCATCATGGTATTGCTTTAGCAAAAGATTGGAAATAACTTTGTTTACCAGTAGGAGACTTGTTTTTCTTTTTTAATTCCAGTATAGTTAATATACAGTGTTATACTCATTTCTGATGTATAATATAGTGATTCAACAATTTTATACATTGATCAGTGCTCATCATGATATGTGTACTCTTACTCCCCTTTATCTCTTCTACCCATCCCCCCCACCCGCCTCCTCTCTGGTAACCATCAATTTGTTCTCTATAGTGAAGAGCCCTTTTCTTGGTTTGTCTCTTTTTTTCTTCCCTTTGTTCATTTGTTTTATTTTTTAAATTCCATATATGGGTGAAATCATATATTATTTATTGGTCTTTCTCTGGTTTATTTCCCTTAGCATTATACTGTCTATCTCCACCCATGTTGCTACAAATGGCAAGATTTCATTCTTTTTTATGAATAAATAATATTCTCTTATGTGTGTGTATATATACATATGTGTGTGTACGTGTATGCACACACCCCCACACGTATACACATATGCCACATCTTCTTTATTCATTCATCTATTGATAGACACTTGGGCTGATTTCATAGTTTGTGTATTGTAAATAATGCTGCAATAAACCTAGGGGTACATAGATCCCTTCCAATTAGTGTTTTCATATTTTTGGGTAGGTACCAAAACTCAGAGGAGTGTGATTCCTGGATCATAGGGTAATTCGGTAATTCTATTACATATATATGTATATATATATATATATATATATATATATATATATATATACATATATATATACACACACACACACACACGCACACACACACATACATACACTCTACATAACTTAGGGCTCAACATCAAAATCCCGAGATTGAGACTTACAGGCTCTGCCAACCGAGTCAGCCAGGTGCCCCTATTTTTAATTTTTTGAGGACCCTCCATACTGTTTTCCACAGTGGCTGCACCAGTTTGCATTTCAGTAGAGAACTTCTTAATAAATTGTGATATATCCTTTCAATTGAAAATTTGCAATTGGGGGAAAAAAAACCTTTCAACATCTATTATTTAGTTAAAAAAGAAAAGTTCAAGATACCTTACTGTGGAGTGGATAGTATGTTACCATGTACTTAGAGAGGAGGGAATATATAATCTTTTCTTGTATGTGCATTAAAATACATCTGGGAGGGCAGACAGACAACTAGAAATTTTCATTGGTCTCTAGGTAGGAGCACTGGAGTAGGCAGGAGTGAAATAGATCTTTTTCTGTACACTTTTTACTATATTTTGAATTTTGAAAGCTGTGACTATATTACCTACCATATTTCATCAAAGCTAAGATGTCACAGATTATAAAATGTAGCATTCTCTCATGTATAACTAAGAACAAAAAGCTGCCATTTACCTGTAAAGTACCACAGACTATAAGATAAATCCTGAATTTAAGATGTGCATCTTTAAAAGCAATAAATGCATAACTTTTAAATGTGCACTCTAGAAACTATAAAATGTGCTTTCAAAATAAAACTTTAAAAACATGTTTTAAAGAAACAGCCATTTGGGATATTTTTAATGTGTAGTAAAAAAGTCTACAGGAATATGTGCCCAATAGTTCTAGCAATTATTTCTAGATGATCTCATGGTGGTGATTTTTATTTTCTTCCATGTATCTTCTGTATTTTCTAAGTCTCCTAAAAAGATATAGCATTGTTTTTCTGATCAGAAAAGAGTGTTAGTGGGGTACCTGGTTGGCTCAGTCGGTTGAGCGTCCGGCTTCAGCTCAGGTCATGATCTCACGGTTCGTGAGTTCAAGCTCCACATCAGGCTCCGTGCTGCGAGCTTGGAGCCTGGACCCTGCTTCGGATTCTGTGTCTCCCTCTCTCTCTGCCCCTCCCTCGCTTGTACTTGGTCTCTATCTCTCTCAAAAATAAACATTAAAAAAAATTTTTTTTTAAAGAAAAGAGTGTTAGCAAATGCAATGTGACTGTAAGCTTTAAAGGGGCAACTCAATTACCTTGTTTGTGGTGAGGGAGTTTTTTAAAGGGTGACCTTAAGAATAATAAGCCTAGGGGCACCTGGGTGGCTCAGTCAGTTGAGGTTGAGTGTCCCAGTCTGGATTTCAGCTCAGGTCATCATCCCAGGGTTATGGGATCAAGCCCCATGTGGGACTCTGTGCTGGTCCTGGAGCCTGCTTAAGATTCTCTCCCTCTGCTCCCTCCCCTGCTGCTGTCTCTCAAAAAAGAGCATTTGCACATGCTCTCTCTCTCTCTCTCTCTCTCTCTCAAAAAAAAAGATAAGCCTCAAGTTCCCCCACCTGTACCCCATGCTTTATAGTTTGCTTTTTAACTTCCTTCTCCTGCAACTTAAATATTCATTTCCTGAGGTTCTGTTTTTCTAGTCTTCTCTTCTTTGTCTGTATATTTTGATACAGTAGCAGCCTGGTATTACAGTTCAGAGAATGCGTGATGGTGCTGGATGGGCCAGCTTGACATCTGGGATCTGCCTGTTACTGTGCAGTGGCCTCATCCACAAAAGGGGGTAACAATAATAGCTACGTAGTAAGGTGGTTGTAATGACAAAAGGAGCTCGTATGTGTACAATGGACAGACACTGCCAGGCCTATGAACTCTAAGTTATTCTGACTCGCTCCTGGACAGTCTCATCCACACACACAGCTTTGCTTATCATCTTTTTGCTGATGGCTCTCAAATTTATTTCCCAGTCCAGATCTCTGTCCTGAGCTTCAGGACTGTACAGTCTACTGCCCCCTGGATATCCCACTTGGATGTCCCATATCCTATATGGGATATCTCACTGCCCACTTGGATATCCCATAAAGTTAACGTGTCTAAAATGGAACTCGTCATCCTTCAAGCCAGCGCTTACCTATTCTTCCTTCACTGGCTCCTTCTTCCAGTCATCTCTGGGGTTGCTTTTGTCAGAGACCTCAGGATCATTCTTGACTTAGTTTTGTTCAACACACCTGCCAACCTTGCAACACACACAAACACACACACATACACACACACAGGCACGCACACAGTCACTTTGCTTGCACATACAGTCTCCTAAATCACTCTTGGTTCCATGTGTTTTTCTCCGTTCCCATCGCCATTACCACCATGCAGGCATCCTTTATCTCTGTCCTAGACTGTGGCACCATCCTTCGGTCTTGCCCACACCCCACCTCTTTCCCATACTGCAGGCAGAATGATCTTCCTAACAAGACTTTAATCAGGGTATCTTCGTGTATACAAGTTACCAGTGAGTGCCCACCAACCTTAGAGTAATCCTGAACAGGGTTTCCATATTCTGGGTCTGCCTTCCCACTTTCCCCCATCTTATTTCATGTCACTGTCTTACCATGGACACACAATGAAATATTGCATTTTCTAAAAGGTCTGTTGTCTGGCTTCCCTCAAGACCTTTGCCCAGGCTTCTTCCCGCACCTGGAATCCACTTTCCACCCTTCACACAGCTAACATTTACATTCCTTCCAGTGTCAGATGTCTGTGCCTCAGAAAGCGTCCCCCAGACCCAACTCTTGGCTGGACCTGCCTCCCAGATGCTCCCAGAGCACCTTGTACTTCTCACAAAGCAGCTCAGACTCTTTCTTTGTTTTTCCCGACTCACCTGTTAGCTTCTTACTTTATGAGACTGTGTTTGAGCAGTGGTAGCTGGAGCAGACAAGTACCAGCTTCCAAAAGCCAATTGTTAATGTGCAAGATTGTTGCAAACCGGTTGGTAAACATGGCCATTATCCAAAGTTAAATTTTGTAAGCTTACAATGGAGTACATTATGTTTAAAATGAGAATAGTGAATACTAAAACTCATTCCTTCCTAATTACTGCATTTTACTCTGTACTCTGGAGAGGACATACCTCTACATTGTGCATTTCTTCCCAACTCCATGCTCAGTGACCAAATACGGGTAGCTTGACATTGGCCATGGTGGGCATATTTACACACAGAAGTGTCAAGTGCCATAAACCAGGGCTTGATTTTTACTGATTGTCTAGGCTCACCACTGTGTCTAAGTGACTTTGATGTTCCCAGTACGTGGCTCTGACCTGAAACAAAGATGGTGCTTAAGAGATGCTTATTGAAAATGTGTAAATAATGAAGACATGAAGGAATGAGTATAAGGAGGCCTAGAATTTCCCTGAACCCTATCACTGCCCGTTGCTTAGGAAGAAGGCTTCAAAGAAGGGTGCAAGCTGTCTGAAGGAAAACCAATGTATTCACGCTGGCACCGTCTTTCGGGGGTTACCTGGAACCTCTTTGTTTAGGTCTGGTGAGCCAGGACAAGACAATTCAATAAGCACAGGGTCAAGTTTCCCAAACTGCCTGCGGGTGGCCCCTAAATAACTCTTCATTAACACATGATGGGCAAGGTTGGCCTAGATTCCTGGGGCCTTGGTTGCATTCCTCAGTGGTGAATGCCACTTATGTAAGCTGAGTGGGCTGTGTTTGAGGAACGTCCAAGACTTGAAGGGGAAATTTTCCTTCTTTCCATCACTAGTTTGCTTACTGCAGTGAAGATATTTTTGGATTTTGGCTGAGTCGGTCTCTCTTTTTGGCCTGTGTACCTCTAGGGAATAGCTGCTCCTACAGATGGAAACTAATTGAAGAGTAACCATGGGCCAGGTCTGCGAGCAGGAAGGGGAGGGGAGCCACAGGGTGCCCTGGTGTTCCTGTCTTGTTCCAACTTCTGCACATTTTCTGGGCTGAGACACTGCAGGAAGTGCAGTAACAAGCGAGATGCCCTGAGGTTTTCTAGGGCAGAGGGACTGCACCAGGATGAGACTCCTAGAGGGTCCGCTGGTGCTGAGGACTGCGTCCTAGAGCAGACTGCCTGGGTTTAAGTCATGGCTTTGGCTTACAACCTGGGTAACCATGGAGAAAAATACTTAACCTCTCTGTGCCTCAGTTTCCTCATTTGTGAAACGAGAATAATTATCTATCTGTCTATCTCCTCTTTTACAGGGCTGTTGTAAGGATTGAATAAGATCGCTGAACCTTGCCTGGCATATAATAAAATCTCATTAAACCTTAGCTAGTTATTTTCTTTGAAGCAAAGATGCAAGAGACATCTGTGGACCAATAAAGACCTGGCTGCAGAAAAGTCCAGCTTGCGATGCAGCTTGGGGGCAAGGTTTGTTTCAAATGCTTAGCCAAAACTCAGGTCTAGTTTTCCAAGACAGAATTAAGGAAGTCCTTTTTATCCATGTATCACATAGAAGGCATTGTGTTGAAAAGAGCAGGACTTCTAGAATTAGACAAAAACTGGGTTTTAAGTAGAAGCTGAGTAGCTTTGGGGAAACCATTTCATTTCTCCGAGTCAGCTTTCAATCTGTAAAATGGGTGAAACCCTAATATGGACTACAAAAGATAGAGGCTTAAATAAAACATGGCATTATAATTCTGAACAAAGTGCTGCTGTGAACATTGGCCTGGGAATATCACTTCTAGGTGCCAGAAATGTATTTTTTTAATTTTTTTAACTTTTTATTTATTTTTAGGGAGAGAAAGACAAAGTATAAGCAGGGGAGGGGCGGAGAGAGAGGGAGACACAGAATCCAAAGCAGGTTCCAGCCTCTGAGCTGTCAGCCCAGAGCCTGATGCGGGGCTTGAACTCACAAATGGTGAGATCGTGACCTTAGCCAAAGTCGGACACTCAACCGACTGAGCCACCCAGGCACCCTAGGCCATAGAAATTTACGATGTTCTACGGATGGTGACACCCCACCAGCAAGGTGATTGTAAAGGCTAAATGAGATCATCTCTCTATAGAGCTTAGCCCTATGCCTGGATGATCCCTCTACAAATTTTAGCTCTGGCAAATGAAGGATCCATGAGCATTAATGCTGTGATTGTTAGCCTTATTATTGCTATTTTTTTATTCTATAGGCAACACCATTTTTCAGCACCTACTATGTGCCAGGCCTGTGTTTGTTGTGTTGAATACGTAAAGGAATACAGCTTCTGAGCCCTTGCACTTAGGGAGTTTGCTTCTATTCTAGTCAGGGAGAGAAAAGAGTGAGAAACAGAAAAAGTGCCTGCATATGTTTTTAGATAATGATATGCTCTATGTAGAGAACGAGGTGACTGGGTTAGAGCGATGGAAGTGGGCTCCACTTCAGATCATGTTGTCAGAGGAGGCTTCTCTATGTCTCTCAGATCATGTGGTCGGTCAATGAAAACAACACCGTTTTCAGGTCTTTGTGTCACTTTAACAACCGCAGGAAGGTGAAGGTAAGTCTCCATAAACAGGAATATGCAGATCTCTCCACGGGCCTAGCTCCAAATGAAAATTCTGAAGCCAATGTGGACCAGGGGGACAGAGAGAGCATCCTTGTGTGGCGGGGTAGCCTCATGTAACATCCGTGATTTCCCTGCCTGCATGTGGCCTGTCCATCCACCAGGTGGCAGTGTTCAATAATGAACAATGCAGCGTTAATTAAAGAGGGCCTCTGGCCAGCTTGAATATCGCAGGCCTCCTAATGAACATTTGCCAGGAACCCTAATTACAGTTATCCTTTCTGATGGCTGAGCAGGATTCCTTACCTTTGCACAGCGACAGTTTTCTTTCTGGATCACCTTTCATTGTGTGTCTGAACCTAACAGATAATGTTTTTAACAGATATGACTGAGCACACACGTGTCCTGGTGATATACAGAGAGCTTTACAAAAATTATTACATTGCATCCTTGGACTAGCTTGCCAGTGACTCATATTGCTCCCACTTTGTAGATGAAGAATCTGAGGATCAGAGGGTAGCAGCTTGCCTAGGAATGCCCAGCTGGTATATAACAGTGCTGAGTTCAATTCTAGATTTGTCTGATGTCAAAGTCCAGCTATTACCGTCAATTGCTGTGATCCTCTGTGCTTTAAGAAGGACTTTTACTAAGATATGTGCCCTGAAACAGAGCAAACTGTCTCCCAGATTAAGGTATCATAGTCTCACCCATGTAATACTAATATTAGTACTGACAAAGGGAGTACTTCTGTTGTGGCACCTACATAGCTCTAGGAATGGTCGGGAACCGAAGGAAAGAAAGTGAGACCAGAAACACTTCTGAGGACTTAGGCAGTGGCAGGTGTAATAGCCAGAGGACAGAGGGTTTTTGTTTTTTTGTTTTTTGTTTTTTGTTCTTGTTTTTTTGTTTTTTTTTTTTTTTTGTTTTGTTTTTTTTTTTTTTACTATGACTGACAGTGCTTACAAGATGTCTTGAAAGAATCAAGGGCAAACTGTCATTATTTTCCTTTTATGGATGAAGAATATAAAAGTCAGAGAGGTACAGTTCCTGCCTGAGGTCTCACGGTGGTTCGCTAGAAGCACCCTGGAGGTTCCAGGGGCTTTCCCATTGTCCTGGAAACTGGCTGATCAAAGACAGCTTCAGAGTTCTGAAACAGTAAATGATAATGCAATTCCAGAGAATTTTACTAGCAGATGGGGGCAAATTAATATTTATATGTTTAAGATTTCTGCAGCTTGAAAAAGATTATTACTGTTTTGTCTCTGGGTGACTGAGGGAGGTGAAGGAGCTACGAATGCAGTTTATCATGATATTTTGGGGTGGGACCCCACCCAAATCCGTATGTTCAGGTGATGGTAGACTTGAACTGGAAGAGAAGTTAGACAATCTGGTGCAACTCCTTCATTTCACAGACGGGGACACTGTGGCCTGGAGAGGGGTGACTTGCTCCCCATCACCCAGTCAGCTGACAGCAGGATCAGGCCTAGGTTCCTAGAAGAGGACCCCCCACCAACTCCTTTCAGAGTACAGGAAGCCAGAATTCAAACCAGAAGCCTGTCCGGAGTGGGCCCTCGTGGGCTGCTGCTATAAATTCAAGGAAGGCCCTGAGACCAAATAACTCTGAGCGGCATCAAGTCAAACAAAATTCAACACTTCTTAACAGGACTTGTCAGAACCTTTAATGTACTCATATTTACTATGAATCTCCAAGAGGGAACCAGGGTATCTCCAGTTTGCCGAAATTATTTGACCTCAACTATTTTTACTACCATGTCTAGTAACGGCTCACACTAAAATCTTCACTAGACCACAACTGGGAAAACAATGACTCAGTTTGTTACCTCTGTTTCCCAAAGTATTTGGTCGTGGAACCCCACATTTAAGAGTATCTCATAGAATAAATGTTTTGGGCAACATATTCAGGAACTGCTTCACTGAGCTCTGGACAAAACAAAACCTCTTTGAGTCACAGCGTCCATCTAGCTTAAAGGCGGCATTTGGAGGGTCGCCTACCTGGGCAACAGCAAGTGTCCTCAGGAAATGTAGCCTGAAGAAAGGGAGGTTATACAGAGTAGAGAGCCATCTTTGTGAAATCTTCTGAATGAGATGTGAAAGGGTCAAGATAATGTAATTGTTCTTTTTAGGGAGTGAGTATCATTAAAGTCAGAATCGGGGGAGTCTGATAAACATGGGTTTAAATTCAAAGTGTGCAAGATGTTAGCAGTGACTCTGACCTCCAGACTCCTTAAAATGGGGATAGTTACATTCTGTGAAAATTGGGATAATAATAGTACCTATGGGAAAAGATGGAGAAAAACATGGAGGGTGCCATATTTGTCCAACATAATTACTCAAACTACTCAGGGAGCAAAGTGGGACTCCCAAGAAGATGCTTGAGTAACAAAATATGCTCATTTGAGTGCTCTGCATAGTAAAAGGATAAGAAAATCCAAGTGTGGGTAGAGAACTAAGCTGGCAGAAGAGGTAGGAGCCAGTGAGAGGTGAGTCAGAGAGCAGATAGCACAGGACCACAGCCCCTCAGATGGTCCACTCCCCCTAGTGCTTAGAGAAGGAATTCTGTAAAGAGAATTTCTGGGAGGTGTTTTTACAGGAAACTCCCCAAGTGATCCCAGCCCAAGGTGTCACCCCACAAATCCTCAGTGAGGATGGTAATTCTTAGACAACGATTATTTATGTTGATTTTGATGTGCAGGTAACTGACATCAGGTTACAACTACCACAGAGGGGTGTTATAGAGGCCCCAGGAAAATAGCCCTAAATAGGGAGTAAAGCAAAGAGCATGGGGTTTAGTTCACTTTATAAAATGTGTTCTTGAATAATTGCCCTGATCCAGTTTGGACACACTGAGTAATATTTTCTCATTAAACTGCATCATCGTCTCAAAGATGAGTCAGCACCGTGAAGGAGACTAGCTGTGGCCTTCCAATCAGGAGCCTGTGCTCTCCACTCAGCTCTGCCAACAAAGGCTGAGTGCCTTAGGCCAGGTCCTTCACCCACTGCACTTTGGTTCACTCACCTATAAAACAAGAGGAAGCAGTGTGGTGGTTCACGAGACATTATGGTCCCAAAGAAATGGGTTTGGAGTCATGGACACCTGAGTTCCAATGCCACATCCACCACTATTTAGTTTTGTGGCTTCCAGCAAGTTCCTTACCATCTGTGGAACGAGGGTGATCAGAATCAAGTAAGGTTATACTTGTCGTTCTGAAATGGTATCTCTGATTGGGTCTTTCATTGATATTGGCTTCTAAGACTTTTGCTTTAAGTTTTTTTAATCCTTAAATCTTCTTCTCCTTGCGTGTGTGCGTGCGCGTGCACATGCACGCACACGCACACGCACACCTAAGCTGTGCTACATCCTTCTTCCTTTTCCTGAAAAAGGAAAAAGGGTAACATTGGAAGCCACGTGAAAACAAGGGAATAGGGAGGGGTTGGCCTGAGCAAAACCCTGGACTGACCCAAAGGAAGACCGTCATAACGCTCCTCACATTTTGAGTGCTTCTAGGGCTCGGAACACATGCGGGTAAGGAAGAGCGTCCACCGTGCCAGTGTGGAGACCAAGTAAACACAAACCTGAAATGGGAAATAGCTGGTGGAGTTATTGACCCTTTCCTTTCTCTTTGAAGCTTACAGCTGGAAGTTGCAACAGACAAATCCCAGACTAGCTGAATAAGCTTTTGCCAAACTTCTCTCTAAATCACCTTAGATGGTGAGTCCATAATTTGTTCGTTCTCTAGGGACACATATGGGCAAGGAGCAGAAATTCCCAAAGCAAAAGTGGGTCACAGACCACAGATTATTATACTAACTGGGCCACCATAGAAAATCCCTTTGGTTTGTGGCTCATTTCTTTTGAAAAGAGATCTTCCGTGGGGTACTAAGGTCTTTTTGGCTGTGGATTATTAAGGCTTAAACGTCTAGTACTGATATGAGGCAGAGTTTAGGTCGGAAGCTCTCTGTAGGTGACTGGACCAAATTGTAATTTTCTGTCTATAAAATGGGTTTCAACAAACTCTTAATATATAGTTTTATTATATAAAAGTACTCTTTATAGTTAAATACTGTTAGTACTCTTAATATATAAAAAGCATCACCAGACAGAAATATGAATAAAGGGCATGAAACTGCAATTTATAAAAAGAATAAATGCCTAATAATCATATGAAAATGGACTCAAGCTTACAAGTAATGAAAGAATTAAAATAACAATGTGATGTTAATTTTCACCAAATGCCTATTGTTAAAGATAGAACAAAACACACTTTTTTTTTTTTTTTTTTGGTGAGACTGTATGTAGATACCTCATTTCTAGAGTGCAATTCAGCAGTGCATAGCCCATGTTTTAAATGTGCTCACCAATTGGCTCTGCAATTCCACTTCATGCATTTCATTAAAAAAATTTTAATGTTTATTTTTGAGAGAGAGAGCGTGGAGACCACAGGAGCTGGAGAGCGACAGAGAGAGAGGGAGAAGCAGGCTGAAGCCGGCTCCAGGCTCTGAGCTGTCAGCACAGAGCCCCATGCAGGGCTTAAACCCACAAACCGTGAGATCATGACTTGGGCCAAAGTGAACACTTCACTGACTGAGCCACCCAGGTTTCCCTCTTGAATTTTATTTTAAGTAAATAAGCATAGAAACATAAGAAGATTGAGCTATACAGTTGCTTACCATATAGCCTTCTCTCTCCATAAGCTTTTTTTGTTATTGTGAATAATCCAAGTATGTCTGAAGAGAAGATTGATACAGTTAGGGTATATCCAGATAATGCAATATTCTGCAGGCTTTAGAAATCACGATATAAATACATATTCACAGGAAGTTAAAAAAAAGGCAAATCATACAACTAGTATTCCTTTAAAAGACAATAAGAACAATGCCATTATGTACATATGAGGACAAAAGCTAGGGCAAGAGTTGCTCCCAAATTTTATGCCTGGTTTACTTTGGTTGGGTGGGTGAGGGCTTGAAGAATGATTTTCACTTAGTTATTTTTCTGTATTGTTGGAATTCTTACACTAAGGACAAATTGCTTTTATAATCAGAAAACAGCAAATAAGGTAGAAAATAGGATAAAGTATGGGAGAAAATATGCGGGGTGTGGTACTACGCATGATGAGAAAGGGCTTGCAGTTTCAACGTGTTGGAGATAAAACCTGTCATTTTACTAGCTTTGAGAAAGTTACTACATATCCTCCACAAACATGTGAAAGCCTGTCACCTGGGATTTAGGACTGATGCCATGCTTGAAAGATGCTGACCTGAGCTCTGAGTCTGATTTGTTTAGATTTGTCTGTGCTACTTGGTCCATTTCCATTTAGGTGTCTGGTGGCTTTCCATTCTAATTGCTATGCCTCTCTCTTCTGTCTGCTCAGATTCTGGGTGATTTTCGTTTAAGACAGCTTGTGCCTTGGGGACACCAGGGTGGCTCAGTCAAGTGGAGCATCAGACTCTTGATTTTGAGTCAGGTTGTGATCCCAGGGTTGTGGGTTCGAGCCCTGCCTCAGGCTTCGCAATGAGCTTGGAGCCTGCTTGAGATATCTTCTCTCTCTCTCTCTCTCTCTCTCTCTCTCCATCCATCTCCCTCTGTCCCTCTCCTCAGCACTCTCTTTCTCTCAAATAAATTTTTAAAAAATTAAAAAAAAATAAAAGAGCATGTGCCTGTCTTTTCTCCCAGTAGCTTTTATAGGTATGGAATGAGTTAGTATCTGATGGGTGGAATGCCCTTTCTAGCAGAAAAAAGGCTTGGGACTATCGTGGCTACTTTAAGTAGGACCAAGGGAAACTAAGGATAACCTCAGAGGCAGATTAAGAACTGAGCTGGAGGTTGGATGACTACTACTCATGAAGTCCAGACACAAATGTCTGTATTATTATGTAACAACGCCATCCCTTTGGAGGGTAAGGAAAGAGAGCTTAACATTTTATAATCAACTAAAATTGGTCATGACATTTCCCTACTTAAAACCTATCAATGACTCCGCCATGGTTTTCAGAGTCAGGTTGGAAATCCTTAGCCTGGGGAACATGATCTGGCTCCTCCTTTTGACCTCTTGAGGTCTGTCTCTCGTTGTTGCCTCCCTTCTCTGCTCTAGTCTTCCTCGTTCTTCCTCATTATGTCAACTGGTTCACATTTCTGTGTGTCCCTCAGACCAAACTAGAAAGCCTTTTACAGAACTTGCCATCAGCATCACCACTCATTCTCAATGCTCTTGTCCATTTTTTAGTTCCTCCAATCCCTGTGTCTCCAACCCCTTCCCTTGCCTGGCTCACTCCTGCTAATTCTTCACCTTTCAATACCCAGCTCAAACACCACCTTCAAGGATCCAGAAGCCTTTCCTTTGTTGTCTCTGCCCCACCCCTGGCTGACTTAGCCCCTATCCCATACCTGTAGCCTCAGCATCACCTTGCTACATCTATTCTTTCACACATGCATTAATAAGTATTTCATGTTCTTGCTCTCTGCTAGGCAGTGGGCTAGGTAGAGGGTGGAGATAAAGCAAATTAAGGCAGAGATCCTATGTTTGTGAAGTTCCTAATCCATTGTAGTACTTGACACTCTGTACTATAATCACTGCCTTTCTTCTGAGTCTCCTCCATGAAACCGTAGGCTTCTTGAAGTCTGGATCAGGTCTCAACCCACTTTAATTCCCCAGTCCCAGAAACATTAGGCACTCAGTAAGTATATGTTAATCACTGAACAATTGGATGAAGAAGTTAATGCCAACAAAACATGCTTGGCAGACAGGTTCTGAGCATTTATTACAAAATTCTATTTAGTTTTCAATGACTACCTCTGAAGACAAAGATCTTAGAATTTCTAGGTTTCTACTGCACTCTCCCTTTGAATTGAAACATAAACCTGGATTAGTCAGTGTATTTTCCTAGATGTTGTTAAAACACCTTGAAAATGTTGGATTTAGTTGTATTGAGACTGCTATGTAAGAACATAATACAGAATTGGGGGCAGTTTTAAACAACATCTCAACAACTATTTTGAATGATTTGGGTCCCACAACCAACTGCTTACTAACTGGACAATCTTGGGCATATAGTTTAATTTCTCTGTACCTTAGTTTTCTCGCCTCTGAACTGTGAGTGATAGAACCCACTGCACAAGGTTGCTGTGAGGTTTAGATGAGCTAGGACATAGAAAGAACTTAGCTCACAAAAGGTTAAGTACTATGATGATAAAGCTTGTTATCTGAAGCAGAAGGGATAGAGACAGTATAACATACTGATTAAGACTATGGCCTTTGGAGGTAGACAATGCCGAGTTTGTATGCTAGCTCTGTTATTTATTAACATGTGATTCAGGATACATTACTCAACCTCTCTGAACCACGGTGTTCTCTTCTCTATATGGTGTTCTCTTGGGGTGCCTGGGTGGCTCAGTCGGTTGAACATCTGACTCTTGATTTCGGCTCGAATCATGATCTCACAGTCATGGGATGGAGGCCCTTGTCAAGCTCTGCACTGACAGCATGGAGCCTGCTTGGGATTCTCTTACTCCCTCTCACCTCTCCTCCTCCCCTGCTCTCCCTCTCCCCTCCCCTCTCCAAATAAATCAATAAATAAACTTTAAAAAATAAAATAAATGGTGCTCTCTTGAATAATGGATATATCAGGGAATTCTTGTGAGGATTAAGTGAAAATCATGATATAAAGATTGATGAGCACATGGAAAGTGGTAATTAAATGTTACTTTTAATAGTTATGATAAATAATAAGGTTGGTTATAGAAGATGGCCAACACTGTCCCTGTAGTTTCCTCATCTCTCCTTAGAAGGAAAATATGTCATACCTGAAGAGAGTGTTCATGCAGACAGATCAGTTCCCTTCAAAAATGAATTCAAAACATCTCTCTAGGATTGAAGCATTTGGAATGAATATGAAGGCTCAGGTCAACTGAGTGGAGGGCTGGTAAAGACACAGAGAAGGGCTAGAGACATTGCATCCTGAGGATTCTCATGGGAAGTGAAGAGTGTGCTCTTTATAGATGGTGTGTCTGGAGTTTGAAATGGTGAAGCCCTTAGTAGATCTGTGACTACAGCTGCTTGGTATCCTATCTGAAGAGTTATGGTTATTGGTTATTTGATTAATGTCTTGGCACCAACATTTGGAAAAAGAAAAACAGTAACTATGATGTGTGATGATTGTTTCCCAGGTCAACTTTTCCTACTTCTCCAGTTGTTTGATTCTTTTTCCCAGCCCAAAGATCCCTTTATATTTTGAGCAAGTGCATAGCCTTTGACATTCAATCAACACAGTGGGATGTAATTGTAGCCTTCCCTCCAGGATTCCCTGTTTCTTTCTCAAGTGGTAAGGGTGTCTATGAGATGAAAACTAGGGAAGAAAGAATTTGGTCTTGAATTTCCTCTTCTCTAATCCCACCACCAGCCCACTGGTCTTGGCACAAATTAGAAACAGGTATCCTTTCTTGAAGAAATTTTGTTTCCATATGAGAGAAATTATTGCAATAAATATACAAAATTGTTATGACGGTAAGGTGATTGATGCTCCCAAGGTTTAATAGCATATAACTTACATGTAACTTACATAATGTTGTGTCCCAACTGCCTCTCCATTCTCCCATTGCTCCCTAACTTTATCTTCAATAATCACGCCTCAGAAGATGTGTTTATTCGCTTATATCCCATCAACCAGAATCTGATGAACTTCTCTCTCAATACTCGAGTTAAACACACTCTTTGAGAAAACCATCCCTAACAGCCTTCCGTCCTCTGGACTGAGTAAAAGTCTTATTCTGCCCTTCTTCCCTGATAGCACCATACATGGTACACACTCCTGGCTTTGAATTCATCATGCTAGATTGCAATTATTTGTTTGCTTGACTGGCTCCAATTCTAAATCCTGAGCCTCCAGAGCAAGACCGCCTCAGAGGTTTATGGAAATGGAGATTCCTGAGCCTGACTCCTCATTTCCTGAACCAGGATTGCTGGGTACAGAATCTCAAAAGCTGCATTTCTAAATAAGACTTACCTGGAGCAGCTTAATTCCTCTGCATTTTGAAGCTTAGTTCTCTGGAGAGCAAGACACGTATTTAACTGCAGTCATTGAGATTTTGGGCATTGAGTTCCATTTGAAGAATGCCTTGGCTATTCATGTCTTCCCAGTAAGAAATAGTTGAGTCCCAAAATGTATTAGAAATTATAGGGTGTATACATACATGGCTGTATTTTTTTTTGGAAGAGGTTAACTCTCAAGTCTATGAACTGGTGTGTGTTTGGCATTGGGGGAGTTAATGAGAGGAATGGAGGGCACTCTGAATTCGAAGTGGTTATTAAATTTTTTTAAAAAAAGCATGATGACAATATCCTGGGTTATTTTAAAAGCTGGCTGACTGAGTTGGACATATTTTTCTTTCCAAGATCAAAAGACTAATGTTTGGTCAAATGCAGGTTGATAAAATCATGAGCAAGCTCTTTGGGGAGTGACCAGGGCAATTAGTTTTCTGTGATGACAGCTCCACATAGTTGTGGATCAGATAGGAGAATGAAGAGTGCAAGTCAAGAATTCAGGCAGAGGTTTTCCATTCATGGGATTTGATTGTACAGGACACAAAATTGTGCATGGACCTTGTAATAATAAATAGGAGTAGTTTTGAACAACGAACATATGGAATTTTAATGCCAGAGAATTGGTCTAATTCAAGTTAATTAAAGTCTTTTTGTAAATCCTGAAAAACACATGCCATTTGCCTTTATACTGAGATCTAATGACTTTGTGGATGCCTCTTTAGAGCCCATTTTCCCAGGACTCCTGAGAAGTTTGACTCTTGTCAATTAGAAGCTGTCAAGTGATGAGATACAGGGACGGAACCCATAACCTCGTCCATGTAGAATAAATCAGAGTACCTGCACTCTGAGAGCAGACTCCTTTGATCCAATTCATCTCACATTGTTTTAAAAGAGAATATTTCTCTCAAGAATTATTCAATAAGCATTCATTGCATGACTTTATTTCCATAGATCTAACACTACTATGGGTTGGAGATACTCTGCAAGATACTTATAGATACCTTATAGGTAAGGTGCTTATATGTATCTGGAAACAAAGAACTTAGTATTAGGGGACAATTTAAAGCATTGTATAACTGAATGATTTGCTCTAGTGACTTGCTGCTCAAAATGTGACCTCAGTACCAGTAACATTGGTGTCACCTGGTGCTTGTTAGACATGCAGACAGTTGGGCTCAAATGCAGAGCTACTGAATAGGTTTCTGCTATTTAATAAGATCTCTGGGTGATTTATGTTCACATTAAAGACTTAACAGTGGATTTTTGGATCCATGTTGAGGTGGATGCATTAGAATCACCTTGGAGGTTGTAATTATTTCCATTCCTACACTTCAACGCTAGTATATTATATTTTAGCTTAATGAGTAAGAGTATGAGCTCTTGGTGAACACTGCCTAGGTTTCAGTTGTGGTTTGCCCCTCTCTAGATGCATTAACAGCCAAACAGTCCTACCTGACTGGGTATGTTGCCTCATCAGTGAAGGAGGGAAATAACTATTTGGCAGGGCTATTGGGAGATAAGGTATTTATCATGGTCTTGGTATATAGTAAGCAACTGAAGAAATGCTGCCTATTTTTATTCTAATAGTGAAGTTTGGGAACCACTGCACAACGGAAATGTACTTGGTTTATTTTACTGATCAGAAAATAGGCCTCCTTGGGAAGAGCTGAGTGCGTAAAGGAAATACTCAGTAATTCCATCACCACCATATCCTCAACCTGTGTACATGGGTATGCATTTGGTGCATGTATTTTCCTGCAGCTATGAATTCTCTTTAATTTTCCAGAGGTACAAATGATCTACTATCTTAAAAACTGGCCCAGGCATCATTTCAACAGTGATCATTCCACATTAGCAGGGCAGTATCTTTACTAGAGGGTCCTAATATACTCAGGGGTCCTAGAGAATTAAAAAGGAAAATTGCCTTCTAGAAGGAGTAAGTAGTTCCGAGGATGGAGAGAAATTGACCCCATGCTCCCTAAGTTGAAAAAAAAGTCCCTCTTGGTAAAACTAAATTATGTTATCTTTTCATCTTCAAGACATGCTTATATAGCATGGTATTTATAGGGAAAAGAAAATTACACATAGACACATATTCTGATCAACCTCAGATAGCAATCAGTAGAGCATTCATACTCCAATTTAGAAATAATGGAGTCTCTTATGTATGTGTATGTATATATACATATTATATATGTGTGTATAACAATATATTATATATAATATATATAATGACTAGTCCATTATTACTGGTTGATGCTATTTAACAAAGCTTCTTCAATTCTCTTGTAACACATCTACCTACTTTCTGGCTTTTAAAGTCTTCTTAAAATACCCACATTTGTTTTTAGATGTGTGCATTCTTACATAGAAATTTGTCATTGGATGGTATTGTTGCATGTGGTAACTATTGTCCTTTAAGTCTCTTTTTAAGAGTTCAATGGGAATAGTAACTAATTCATAAGATTATTGTAAAATTATTGGAGCTCACTGCAATGGAGCTCACAGGCTAAGTGCTCCATAAATGGTGGCCATTATACCATATTCACTTCTTCACTAGTGGGATTCATTTCCTTCTGTCACTTCATCAAATTCAGTTTTGTATCACTGAATTTCATTTCATTATTTATATGACAAGTATTTGACCAGCTCGGATAACACTTTTGAATTCATTTTTGCCTCTCTCCATCTAAATAATGGGAAGTTCCCCTCAGTTCAAAGTAAAATTCTTGTTCCATGATCAGATGTGGCAACCCAGTTGAACTCCATGCTGACAGCTGGCTGTTTCCATTGTTCTCTGGATGATAAAACTATATACTCGGAAGCCTTGGTAACATTTTTGCAAATGACTTAGTGTATTGTCTTTTAGACCTATTATAAATGGCAAATATAAGTGTGTAAGTGTATGTGTGTGTATTTTTAATGTAACAGCTATAGGTCAGGTTAATGAAGGAAGTAAACACTTTATCAGAAGCCAATCCTGTGGATTTAGTCGTAATCAGTACTTTTATTCAGATGTGGATTCATGAGCATTTCTCATTATGTTTTGTAAGTTACAACACACTGATGTGTTTTGCTCAGTGGTAAGGCATATGATTTGGCATCAGTCATTTGGCTTTGGGCTTGTGAAGCAAGGGCTTTTAAATGGTGTGGGGTTTTTTTTTATACATTTTACCTGTTAAATTCAGGTATGGCTATTTTTAAATCTTTGTGTCTGTATCCCCCAAACTTACTGTGATTATAGTCCCCCCATCCCTTTCACTTATTATCTTCTGGTTCCTATTCATTTGCTATCATTGTGTCTCAAGTGTATAACAATTCAGGTTGGCCATTTTCTAAATAATGTGACTCACACACATAACAGCCAAGGTTAGTCACATAATCTCATTCCCTCACACTCCCTCCTGCCCTGGCCATAATTTACTACCAGTCCAGACAACACAGACTACTTATAACATTGTACCCTACAGAGCTCTTCATTTGCAAGCAAGGGAAACCAACTCTGGCTAACTTTAGCAAAACAAGACATTGTTGGCTGAACCTGGGTAGCTCAGCAAATGGGAGGTCTGGCTCAGCAAGGGCAGGAATCAGGGCAGCTCGGGATGTCTAGATATCTCTGTCATCTGGAAGCAGAATGAATCGGCCCCAACCTGACTTTTTTCTTGTCCTTGCATTTCTCAGCTCAAGGTCCAAAGTCTTAAGAGAGAAAACCTGATTATCTTAGCTTGGATCACAGGCAGGGCATCCTGACTGACAGTTTAGCTAAGATCGTAGACAATGGTGGAGGATGATATTACCAGTCAAATGAATGAGTGAATGGATGCAGAAAAAAAGTCACTGCAAGCACTTTATGGTATTGTTTACCTGATTCATAATGACAAATGATTATTACAGAAAATTTATCCACCCAAAAGAAGGCTAAAAAGTCAAATCAAAAGGGCAGTACATCAAGACAGAGTTAATCCCTTCCTCCTTTGTGAAGATAATGAAGATCATAATATTTTCAGATTGTTCAGGTAGGCAGAATTTTATCTGTAGAACTTCAGAATTAGGAAGTGCTAAAGATGATAAATTTCAGTGACTCTAAAACACTGGGGTGGACCAGCTGTATTAAGTCACCACCTCTATTTTAAGAAAATAGAGGTTCCAGCATCCTGCACTCAGAAATAATGTGTTATTTAGGGGTGCCCAGGTGGCTGTTGGTTAAGCGTCTGACTCTTGATTTCAGCTCAGGTCATGATCTCATGGTTCATGAGATTGAGCCCTGTGTCAGTCTTTGCACTGGCAGCTGAGAGTCTGCTTAATAGTCTCATTCTCCTCCCTCTCTTTCTGTTCTCTCTCTCTTTCTCTCTCTCTCTCTCTCTCTCTCTCGAAATAAATAAATAAACTTTTAAAAAGTGTGTTATTTAAATCTGGAGTTTATCTCCAAAAGTAAATTTGAAGGACTGCCAAGCTGCTAAGTGGAAACTCCAGAAAGAGGGCCATTTGCCTGGGCCTCACATTCATGAAGAATATCAAAATTACATGGTCGACCTTATTGCTACATGAAATTGTATGCTATCATAGAACTAGAGTGCCAGGAATGACAAATGACAGTAGTCACACTCTTAATGTTGCATCCAATACCACCTAAACATTTGGGCACTGAGAATAAAATATTTGTTATGTACCTGTTACTTACCAGGTACATGGCACACCTGTGTAGTAAGCTGTGTTGCACTAAAAGCATTAATTGGTTAGTTGTAAACATATGAAATATGTCATAACTTTGGGCACCCTCTTGACATATCTTCAAGCAAGAAGGCTAGTCTCTCTTGGCATCTGTGAGGTACATTCCTGATCCGTACAGGAGTACACACATCTCTGATGCTGTACCCAGTACTTAGAGCCCTCCTAGGGACACTGTGGACTGCCTAAATGGCAATTCTTTAACTGCACATTTACTACCACCCGGGAGCTTTTAAAAAGTACCAATTCTTGGCATCACTGCAGACCAATTCAATCTGAACTGGGGATGGCCCCAAATATCTCTTTTTCAAAGGCTTTCTAGGTGACTTATGTACTCTATAGCCAGGTTCGGATCGCTATATTCAAAGTAAAAAAAAAAAATTATCACATACTTGAGAATCAGTGGAACAACTGTCAGGCCCTGAGTTCTCTCTTTGACAGCAGCACCAGGTAAGCTGTTCTCCGAGCACAGTTGTCCTGCTCCTGTCAAAGATTAACAAACCCTAATCTGTGAGAATCCAGTACATGCATCACCTCTACCATGCAGCCTTCCAGACCTAGCCAGGCAAAGATGGCCGTCCTGTCTTCCATTCCAGGATTCACCCATGGAGATCTATTACAAATGGAGATCCATAACCCCCAACTTGGTATTTCAGAAGTTTCAGGGATAAGGCCTGAGATACTGTGTCTTTAGTAAACTCCTTAGACAATTCTTATGTGCAGCCATTGTGGGACACATCACTCTCTGTCCCCCATGGTATGTGTACATGCTTCTCTTATTACACATTCACTTAATTATTATGACGTATTTACCTTTCAAATTCATCTGCTAAGCCCTGAGCTCCTTAAAGGCAAGAATGATATGCTAATCAATTTGGATTCCCAGAGCCTAGCATAATTCTCTCAATAGATGTTTTTGCACCAAATGAACAATATGAGCAGATCTCAAAACGTTTTCTTTAATTTTTTTAATGTCTCATGATTTCTTACAGGGACATATGGATTTAAGAAAACAAAGTTATAAGGATTCAATGACTTTTTACCTTTTCTTTTCTACATAGTGTAAGCCTTCTTCTCACAGTTGGATTTATGTTTCTGAGTACCTATTTTATGCCAGGTACTATTAGACACTAGAAACAGAATAATAATAGCTAACATTTATTGAAAAGTTGCCATGATAGATTAATTCATTTCATCCTCACAGCAACTGGGATATAGGAATTACTTTTGTCCTTAATTTTACAGATGAGGTGAGGCACAGAGAGGGTAGGTAATACACTTAAGTCACACACCATAGGAGATAATGGAAACAGTGTCTGAACACCATCTGAATCCAAACACAGTTTCTGAGCCTAATGGTGCTTCTTACTCTGAATGATGTATAAAGCATGGTCCCTGATCCTAAGGAACTCACAGCCTCATGGGAGAGACGGACAATGTCAGAATATAGTATCATAATATATTAAAGTTCTATAGAGGAAGGGAAAATGTTTATAAAAATAAAAATAAAAATAAAAACTCAAGAAGGTTTCATTTTT
The DNA here is from genome assembly GCF_018350155.1 of Leopardus geoffroyi. NCBI lineage: Eukaryota > Metazoa > Chordata > Mammalia > Carnivora > Felidae > Leopardus > Leopardus geoffroyi. The sequence goes on along the minus strand of NC_059326.1, from coordinate 122,214,683 downwards.
GCCTTGAGGCGAGTAGGGGAAACATAGTGAGGAAGACTTCATAGAGGTGACTTGGGTTGAACCATGAAAGATCATTAGTGGAATGTGGCCAAAGGGATGGATGCATGAGAATGCATGGTGTATGTGGACAGGCTGAGTATATTTATGGTGGATCCAGAGAAGGCAGTGGTAAATGGTGAGATGTGGAAAGGCACTATTGGCAGATAAAACAGCAAAGGTGTGCATAGCCATTAGAACTCTTACAGAAAGTGTGATTCAAACTGACTTAAGCAACAAGAGACTGTCTTGCCTCATTAAACAGAGTCACAGGATAGGGCTGGCCTTGAGCACAAGGGTATAAGACTTCAAACCATGTGCTTAAGCATCTAGTGATTTTCTTATGGTCTCTCAACCTGGCTTCTGCCTCTTAGTTCCATTCCTGGCTGTGGCTCCAAAACAATCATCTCCTGCTCAAAGTACCAAACTCACCAGCTAAGAGAGTCCACTTCTCCAACAGTTCAAGAAAACCTGCAGACATAAATTTCACTGACCCTGATTGATCAGATTTGAGTCATATGCTGGTCTCTGCCCTCCTTAACTCAATCACCAGAGGGTGGAATGCACAATTTATTTAGCCTTAGTCATATACTTCTCCTTTGGAAGTCATGCAGTAGTCATGAAGCATATGGGCACAGAAGACATATACCCCAAAGGAGAATTGGGGTATCATAGTCACAAGAAGAGGAACTCAGTGCTGAGTAGAAACATAACAAATGCCCACTAGAGTAGAAGTTCAGTTTTTGAGAGTCCCTGAATGTTCTCTGTAACCTAATCAAGGCTTTTTTGCATCTCATCTTGGAGTTTCTTTCTCAACCTCAGGCAGTGAGCTTTGTTTGGTCACTGGCCATGCAGAGACCTCTGTTTTCTTCTTTGGGGCCCAAACTGAGTTGAAAAGCAGGCTTCTGTTTCCCCTTCAGTTGTGAGGATGTTCACCATGGAACAAGATACAGGATCACAAACCATGCTTTGGACTTCCGGAGAAAGCCTCTCAGGCTCTCTCTGCTGAGTGTTTGCCAAATCTGCCTAATTAGACCACCCCCTCCCCACCTACCCAATCTCCATCCTATTGGCAGCCACTTTCGAAGGGAAGTTCCCGAGACAGGAATTGTTTAGATGGAAACAATCCTTCTGTAATAGCCTTGGCCTCCTCTGGCATGAATTGAGCATTTACAGTAGTGAAGCCATGTTTTATTTATGTTATTTCCTCGAGACCTCTGGTTAGCTTCTCTATTTGCAATGCAAATCAGAATAGAAAAGGTTTTATATATTCTACATACACTTCTCCTATACATCCACATTCAGTGACAAGAGATTGCAATCTCTTGGCCCGGCAGTTCTAGTGTGATTTCGGATAATAAAAATACTCACCACTTACAGTTGTAACTTATGCAAATCGAGTCACAGTCTTCTGAAAAGCTGAGACTAAGCAGCAGACTTGGGGGCTCAGAAAAGTAGCACCATTGATTAACACTGTCGTTTGAAGGGGCAACTTCAGTGAGATACTCTAACTTACACCCCAGCACTCAGAATGGAACAGATAACCATGAATTCAAGCATCACTTAGCATGCAAGTTCTTGCCGGCGTTCCATTAGACTCAAGTGGAAAAAAAAAAAAAATCAGAGCCACGTTTGAGGAAACAAACAAACAAACAAGGACCTTGTCTGTCTGCATCTGGTACTGCCTGAAAGTGGAATGTTTATGTTTGCACTGGGGCAGTTGGACTATACTAGCCACTGGCTAATTATATTCCCTTTTGTGTAAGGCATTATTTAAGTAGCTACAGTTTGGGAAATGGAATACTAGGTGAGTCGCTTCATAGAATCCACATGAGTAAAACCTGTTAGCTCAAAAACTAATGCATTAGGATTAACAACCCAAATGTAAGAAATTCCACTCAGCCTTCTGGTCACCTGTGGCCACTGCATAATCCCAATATTTGTCATCGTGTGGTAGGAGTGGCCAGCAGCTATGACACGCTGGCCATGAGGCAGGGATCTGTAGTAACACTTTGTTATCCAAAAGACCTGACACAGGTATGTGTTAACTCCCTTTCTAGCCCTCAGCTCATTCTTGGAAACAATGGTTCTTCTTCCATATTGTCAGCAATATTTTTTTCTCAAATTAGGTTGCCGTGCGTGATGATTTTCTGCTTTCAAAAATCATACTCATGTGTCCATAATATAATACCATATTATCCATGATGACAGGACTGAAAATGCCTGTCCCTACTCTGTTATAAGTTTTGAGGAAAACAAATAGCTATTTTCGTTTCCCCTTTGCTCTCCTATTGGGTGCACCCTGGAAACATAGCACTTAAACAGCAGTAACAGCCACTACAGGAACACAGCTCACCTGGTAACTGAAAGCTTCTGGGTTGCAGTGGGGATCAAGGTAATCCATACATTGGATTTGGACAGACCCAAGCAGCTCTTATAATTCAGACCATGAATTGTGGCCTAATTCTGGGGGAATTCACTGCTTTCCATGATAGAAGTCTGTTTGGCAGAGGAGAAATGTTTTTTTTTAAATGAAATTCATTTGGTTAATAATTACCCACTCAGTTAGGTTGCTTTCTACAGTTCTGTAAATAAAATTTCCTGCATTGCCTTTCCCAATGATGGATGAAAAGTGGATTTAGCTTTTGAGGAATGGATCCTGAGAATATAGCCAAGTCCTCATTTCCCTGTTGGTAATAGTTGCATCTAATGTCTTCTGGCTATTTTTCCTCCTGAATAATTACATGATGCAGCACACAGAAAGCACCAAAGAGGCATTCATCAGGAGTTGGAGAGATTCAATATGGGTCACTAAGGTGCCATATGTTGGCCTAATTTAAAAAGAAATTCTACAAACTATGGCCAACATATATTAGAAGTCAGGATGTCTATCTGGGTAATTGGGTATCTGCAAATCCTAAGTTGTCCGTTAGAACGTGTCTGTCAGATAGTCGAAGCAGCAAGTTACACAAGGGACACATTTGGTTAAATAACAGAAGTTGATCTGATCACCAATTTGCAGTACCTTTTAAATGAAAGCAAAACATTGGGCTCCTCTGAGAAAGCATATCAGATGTATGTGGTTTTTTTCTCCATATCCCTCCAGATCCCTCTTTTTTTCACAGTATTTCTTTACCTTTTATTATATAAATGTATGTAATACTCTTTAAGTATAATAAATACCCTTTATATATGTACATAGTTTTTATATGGTATATCTTTTTTTATTAGATATAGATATAGATATAGATACATAGTTTTTAAATGTTGACTACCAAGGTTGGAGGGAAAGCAGGGAAGAAAGGTTGAAAATAAAATTTTACTGATAATATCAGCTTTTTTAGGTGTCATCAGCTTGAAATAAATAGAGCTCTTAGACCGCCTACACAGCCTTCTTGCTTATGTGAATATTCTTCCATTTTTTTACCCTTAAATCACAGGACACAATTCTGCTTTCTCAGGAGATACAGTGAGTTTCAATCAAACTATGTAAGAACCCAACCGAATAAGATCTAGTACAGGTCAATCACTGTAATAATGTGGAAAGACTAAGAATACTGCTTTATTTAAGCTTATGATTTCTTTAAACCTTTCAAATCATTAGGAGTTTGTCTGGGTTGCATAATTTGATAATGAAAAGAAAATAGGATTGTGAAACCCACTTTTCTCTCCCCATCTCTCTCTCTCTTTCTCTCTGATCCCCAGCTTGAAAATACCTTTTCAGTCCCTTCTCTTCAATTAATGAAATAGTTTCCCACCCTACTCCCATCCTGCCTGGAGACACCATTGCCATGGTTACCTGGATACCTGTTCTCAAAGAATATATGTAGTAGCAATCAACAATTTAAACGTCTCAATGTGTTGCACTTAGGAACAGTAATGAGACCATTATGAAACTACTTGTAGTGAAAATACCATTGATGTTACAGTCTGAAGATTAAAACTTTAATTTGTATTCATTTACTCATTTAAAGAGATAAGGATGAGGAGGCTGATCTCTGCAGCTAAATAGCAAGCCACTGACATGAAATGCCATCCACCTGAGACAAGATATTGAGGCTGCCTCTTCTTGAATACAAGTTGATAAGACGGAGAGAATAGACAGAATCACCCAACAACCTAATGGAAAGTTAACAGGAAAAGGCCAGTGTGAAGATGGTATATTTGGAGAATAAATGTTCTTTAATAGTGAATCCATGTGAGGGTCCAGAAAAAGAGATACTCGGGGATGTTGTCTTTATTTTATCTGAAAATATTGTTTTGGTAAGCTTGATTCGAGACTTCTCATATGGGCCCATACCAGTTTTCTCTGGGGAGAAACATACTTCCCTCGTGCTTTAGCTTTCTTGCCATCAAAAACTTTGATTGCCTCTCTGAACCAGGGGACTTAACCTCATGTCTCTTATAAAGGCTTGGGGAGATGATTTGTAAGTAATCTGAACTAGTGAAAATTTAAGACTCACGTTTGCCAATATTGCAATTTAAAGAAAACACATTAGAATGGATTAAAGATTAACCCTGTAATTTCATTTATTCTCACAATCTCATAGGCTATTTTGAGTGGGAGAGAAGGGGGGTAGTTGTAGCAAGAATGCTGGAAAATTCAATTAACTATGGTATTGAGGCTGAAAGTACTGCTTATTGACTGTGCGCTCAACATTACATCCCTGGTTCCATTTTACAAATGCATTTTTCTGTGAATTAGTATAGGGACTTTTATTAAGTAAATCTGATCCCTTGGAAAGGGAACAGGAAACACACTGATTTTACATTCCAAAACCGTAGAACTTTTTAGAGTGAATTAAAAATCAAGACAAAGAAATGAAACTCCATTCTATCAAAATCTCTAGATTGCAGATTCACATCTTACATGCATGCACACACACACACACACACACACACACAATTCTGGATGAGTCAAAGTTTTAAAAATTAAAAAAATCAAATTATGAAAGCACTAGATAAAAATTGTTTTATGTTTATTACCTAAGAATAAAGGAGAACCATGGTTTAGAATTTCATAAAGGGGAATATATTTTTAAATAATCATAAACTTAAAGTTTTACATCTATATATCTCATTAATAATTATTAGGAGAAGAAACTAGAATTCTCATGCATTATTGGTGGAAATAAATAACCCTTTACTGCATGGATAACTTGGTAATATGAATAAAAATGTATATTTTCTTTCTATTGAGATACCTTATCCATAGGCATTTTTTCCTAAAAAGATAGTTGTTTAAGTAGAATCAAAAAAAGAGGGGAGGGGACACCTGACTGGCTCAGTTGGAGGAGAGTACGACTCTTGTTCTCGCCGTTGTGAGTTCAGGTCGCACATTGGATGTAGAGGTTGATTAAAAATAGAATCTGAAAAAAAGAAAGAAAAGAAAAAGGGAGAAAGGAAGGAAGGAAAAAGGAAAGAAGAGGTATCACAGTATCATTGACTGATCAAGTAAGTGATCAGAACTTGACTTACTTCTGATAATAGAGAAACCATTTGGTTGGTATGAGAAATATTTGAAAAGATGTTCATCACATTTTTAACATGGTTATTTTTGGTGGTAGAAACATAGATTTTTAATTTCTTCTTAATATGTGTCTTAGTAATTTTACTATTTTTTGTAAGAAGCATGCATCCGTATATAAATCAGGGGCAACGATAGAGCTTTTATGGGTTGAATTATGTCTCCCTAAAAGATATGTTGAAATCCTAACCAGCAGTACCTCAAAATCTGACCTTATTTGGAAATAGGATGTAATCACTTTAAAATGATTTCATACTGAGTTAGAGTGGGGCCTCATCCGGTGTCACTGGTGTCCTTAGAAGGAAGAGGAGAACCATGTGACAATGGAGGCAGAGATCGGAGTGCTGTGTCTACAAGCTGAGGAATGGCAAGGCTTACTGGCAAACACCAGAAGTTAGAAGAAGCAAGGAAAAAATCCTTCTTTATAGGTTTCAGAGGGAGCATGGCCCTTCCAACACCTTGACTGTAAGCATGTAGCCTCCAGAACTATGAGATGATCGATTCCTGTTGTTTCAATTCACCCAGTTTGTGGTACTTTGCTCCAGGAGCCTTAGAAAACCAACACAAAAGTCATTTTAAGAGGACATAGCATCTACGTTGCCACACGTGGAATAATCAACCCCAGTGTTAACAATTTTGCATCCAATATACTGACCTGGGAGTTAATTCATGGTACTTAGAAAAAGGCAGTAAATATGTCCTACTTCTTTGATGTTATACAGATGGCACAAATGCTGAAGTGGTCTGAATGCACCCCAGGTAACAGAAGCATTATTTTCCCAGGCCCCAGAAGCTCCGTCTTTTGTGAGCCATCATAAATATTGTGAAACATCTTGGGATATATCTCATTGAAGCACCACTTTGAAGAATTACAGTCCTGTTTATCACAATTTGCATTTTTTCCTCAACCATATTAGATATGACTGTACCAATAAGCTGAGAGGAAAACTAGGTCCCAAGTGTTTTTGGCATCTTGTCAGTACTGAAGGTCAACTACATAGCGGTGAGCCAGAATGCATTGTGAACAGACATATGGCATTTGTTTGGGAGAAGAGAAGGTGGGAGGAGGAGGGTCCTGTTTTCCAGCTGCCTTCCAAAGTCAGCCTGGATTTCTGTTAAAATCTTAATGTATCTTCTTTAGCCTCATAATCATTTTCTTTCTAAGTGGTCTTTTATAATCTTGAGAACCAAGAAGACATGATTCTAGGAAACCTATGCCTTCTGATCGTGCTGCGTCTTTGGCAGAGTGAACTAGAGGATCTAATTGCATCAGGAGTGGGTGAATGTGCCAGTTCAGGACTAGAGTCTGAACACAAGGGGAGAGGAACCAAAGACAAGGCACACTTCTCTAGTAAAGCTACAACTTATGGAAAATATAGCAACAGGGCTTAAGTCACCTGTGTTGTTTTTAGACTAACTGCAGTTCAGTCAAATTATACCTGTTTGGATGCTCTTATGATAGGTAATTCATTTGAGCACAGACACTTCTGTGTGCATAAACAGCATGTGTATGTGCCTAGGGTGATTTGGGAGATAACCAAAAGACCAAGGATTAGTCAAGAATTTGGGTGCTTTCAAATGACAAAAACCCAACTCCAAAAAGCTTATGCTAAAAACAAGGAAAGGGATTTTTTTTTGGAAATTCAGGGGTGGGGTGGGGGAGAGCATCCTGTCTCTAAGGACTCATCATTAAATGGGTCTGTTCATCACTGTACTCCTTTTTAGCTCTGGTTCTCCTTGAGTGGTGGCCTTATTTTCCCTCCTGCTAATGGGTTTCTCCTATGTGGTCAAAGCAAGTAAGGTTTAGCTCCAGACATGTGTTCCTATGGCTCATAATCCAAGATGAAAAAGAAGAGACAAAGTTCCTCTTTTTCAGTGTCCACACATAAGTTATTTCAGAGAAGTTATCTGATTGTTGGTTTTGGACTAGGTGCCCATCCCTGAGTCCCCGCTTATGCTGACTAGGAGGATGGGGCACTCTGCTTATCCAGGTATAGATCTGCTGCTAGGAGAGCAAGGCGGTAGCACTGGCAACCCTATTAATGGAGGGTAGAGGGGCACCTGCATGACTCAGTCGGCTAAGTGTCCAACTCTTGACTTCAGCTCAGCTCATGATCTCGAGGTTCGTGAGTTCGAGCCCCATATCAGGCTTTGCACTGATGGTGTGGAGCCTGCTTGGTATTCTCTTTCCCTCTCTCTCCACCCCTCACCATCCTCAAAATAAATAAATAAACTAAATTTAAAAAGATAAGGGGAGAAAGATTACGTTAAGGTAGAAAAGAAGTCAAGGTGCTGTTATTCAGAAGAAGAACGTAGTATAAGAAAGCCAAACAGGGGCACCTGGGTGGCTCAGTTAAGCGTCCAACTTCAACTCAGGTCATGAGTTGGTGAGGTCAGGTCAGGTCGCGGTTGGTGAGTTTGAGCCCCACATCAGGCTCTGTGCTGATTGCTCAGAGCCTGGAGCCTGCTTCAGATTCTGTGTCTCCCACTATCTCTGACCCTCCCCCCCCTCAAAAATAAAGAAAAATTTAAAAAAAGAAAGAGAAGATGAATGCTGGAATACCCAAACATTCCCCAAATACTATATCCCTCCCTGCTTTGACCTAGGCTTCCATGTCACTTGAAATCTTTGTCTTATTCTTTTAGGTTTTACAACTGTCCAGTATTATACAAAAGAAAGATAGGGGCCCCTGGGTGGCTCAGTCAGTTAAGCGTCCCACTTTGGCTCAGGTCACAATCTCACTGCTCATTAGTTTGAGCCCGGCGTCGTGCTCTCTGCTAACAGCTCAGAGCCTGGAGCCTGTTTCAGATTCTGTGTCTCCCTCTCTCTGCTCCTCCCCCACTCACTCTCTCTCTTTCTCAAAAATAAATAAACATTAAAAAAATTAAAAAATAAATAAATAAGTAAATACAAGAAAGATAGATAATAGATAACAAATGGATCAAAATGGCAAAGCTGACAAATGAAATGACAAGCCCAAGTCTATAAACAAGTAAATAAAAATTGATTGCACAATTAAAATTATTATATTCCCTGAACTATATATTAAGGAAAAGTTAGATATATAATCCTTGAAAAGTATAAAGGACAGCTTATGTTTTAAAGCAAGCTATAAATTAATATAAAGCTATACTAAAAACATATCAAAAGGTAACTCATGAGATTGGGGATAAAAAATACATGCAGAATGCATTCAGTCTACGGTCTTATCTGTTCAAGCAGGAGCTGTACGACTGGCTATTCAAAACCAATGTCTCCTGTGAACTTTGGGCAGACCAGTTTACTATGTAGACACAGTCAGTTACAATACTTTATCCCTAAAGGGGAATCTAAGCCACCAAGGCTTTACCTCTCAGGAAATGACTTCAGCCGTGAAGAATTATAAATGACTTGCAAAAAAAAAAAAAAAAAATAGAACCCGTGGATTTGTAGCAGGTGTGGTACTTAGAGACCAATCTGGTGGTTTTCCACGTTAGCCAGGATAAAAACTGAAGTCTGACCTTGACTTCTGATCATCACCCTCCCTCCCAGTTGTGGAACCTGGAACTTGTCTTGCCTGAACTCAGGATCTCATACTTTGCTCAGAGTAGGATGACATCAGACCTTTGGAGTTCCCCAGACCCTTGCATACTTGTGGTCTGCAGTATTTATTTTCTCATTTTAGGTATCAGCTTTTGAGGGAAACTCCAGGTGGTAAAGTTGCATTTCCAAATGGGAATCAAACAGCCTCTTCCATATCTTTTAAACAGGGTCTCAGTTGGAACCAGCCCAGCCAGGCTCATGTAGGAAACAGGAAAGATTCAGGAGCCTACTCCACAGAAAATGAAGTTTCTAAGTCAAGCTGGTTTTCTGTTATCCACATTCATATTATCTATGTAAAAGTCTATGTCTAACTAGTGTCTGGGTTTCCAATTTTTTAAAAATTAAAACACAGAGGAAAGAAAAAGATCAACTAACATCCCTTTATCCAGACAACCCCTGTTAACATTTTGATATATGCCGGTCCAGACTTTATTCATATGTAAATACGAGATGGAACTGTATTTTCCTTTCACAGCAGTAATTTTCTCTTGTAGCACATATTTTATCACCTGAGTTGTAAAACTTAATTTATTATAACATGTTTTTCCATTTAAATAAATATCTCTCTGTCATCATTTTAATCTATTATATAACTGTAATGTTATATATATCATATTACAATAATTATATATCACAATATATTATACATTATATACTATATTATACAATGGTATATATAACATATATGTTTAGTTATGATTTTAGGGTATTTCTTCTTCATGACTATATGTAGTTCTGTGATGACACCCTTAAAAACTTTTATGTTTATTTCCTTAGGTTCAATTCCTAGAGGTACAATTGCTAAATTAAAGCAGTTCCAGAATCTTTAGGGTTTGGATGGTTAGACAAGTTGGCATCTAAAATGGCATAAGAGTCTTCATTTTCTCTCATGCTCAGAGTACCATTGATTTTTAGAATTTCTGACTATTTGGTGAGGGGATAGTCTCATCTCCATAGATCATCTCTTTAAAGACACGCAGTTTTTCATATTTTAACATATCTGAAAACAGATTGCATCTTGCAGTAGATAGTGACTCAACATTGCATTTCGGTTTAATTGGCCGTGTTTTCTTCTTTCCTAGTAGCACATGGAGTAGCAGTGTGCCCTCTGATCACTGGCATCTTCGATTGAGTGAAATACTGTATTCAGTCTAAGCAATTTTAAGTTTTGGCCCTGCTTTCCTTGCCACCCACCAAGCTTCTGGGACCAGTTGCCCTTGCTAACTACTTACAGTGTGCTCAAAGTATGTAAATTCAATTCAACTTTTATTCACGTTGCTGTGCATATGGCTCGGGGAATACAAAGACGAACATGACAGTGAAGAGAAAAACTTAATTAGGAAGGTCACTGCATAAAATATTGTAATGAATTTTACCTCGAAACCTTTGCGGAATGAGGCAGGATATAAATAAATAAAAACATTATCTATACAGAAGCCAAATAGACATTAATCTTAGATCATCTGTCGCACATGTTTCCTTTGTTGACACAGATAACCAAGCGCTCCTCTGAGCTTCCCGCATTTCCTTGAAGCCTTTCTCTTCTGGAAAGTATAAATGCTGCTCACTTAACTCCAAGGGTGTCTGCTTGCCTCCAGCTTTTTACCCAGCCACATACTGCTCAGCCCTCAAATCCCAGTTCAGAGACTACCTCCTTTGGGAGATGACTCTGGCTCTGTGTCTCCTTTCCTCTCTCCTGCCTTCTGTCAGTATTGCTTCCACAGTACGTAGTACACTCAAAACCACACGTTGTGGTAATGCCAGAAGGTATCTGGAGCATTCCCAACTGGGATCCAGGGGGTAAGACTGCCCCAGCTCCTCCCAGCTCGGCCACGTGTTACCTATCTGTCCTTGGGTGAGTAACTCTTAAATCTCAGTTTTCTTACCTGCAAATTGAAGTGACCACTGCCTTGTTCAACGGGTTGTTTTAGAGAATCCACTCTAATAAAACATATAAAGCACTTAGCACAGGTGCTGCCATTGGAAAACATTGGGGAAAAAAATGCTAACTTACTGGTTCTCTGTCTCCCCAGCAGACCAGTGCCCTCCCAGAGAGTATAAAGTGTGTCCTCTATGTCTATGATCCTAGTTACCTGGTATGGAGCAGATTCTCAGTACAGATGTGTTAAAGAGCTCATACATAAAAACTAAGCCCCCAGCCTTAGGGGTTAAAAGAAATTAGGCAACAGACTTCTCTTTTTGGCTCAGGAGAGCTCTTCTGCTTTCTGCATGGTCTGTCTACAGAGAAAGGTTTTGTAGTTTGTTAGTGATACGAAAGTAATCAAAAGGACTGCAAGATCTCAATACACCGTTCTTTTTGTTATTTTTAGTTTGTTTGTTTATTTACTTTTTTGGGGGGGAAGGGTAGAGAGAGAGAACCCCAGGCAGGTTCTGAGCTGTCAGCATAGAGCCCAATATTGGGCTAGAACTCACAAACTGTGAAATCATGACCTGAGCTGAAACCAAGAGTCTGACGCTTAACTGACTGAGCCACCCAGGAGCCCCTAAACCATTGTTTTTTTTTTTAACAAATAAAAAAAAAACACAGTCATAATAATTGTCTAGGGGTTGAGGTTTTTTTTTTTTTTTTTTTGGTCCTTGCTTACCAGGATTCTTAAGGCTACTAACAAAAACATGGTTATCTCCTGTATTGGTAACCCTTGTGTATGACTATTTATTTCATTTACTTCCTGTGTCCCCTCGGAGGGGGATGTGATAGTAATTTAAAGATCTTATTAAGCAACGTGAATGATCAGGACATTGTACCAGCAGATGGAAAGACTGGCTAAAATGATATTTTATCAAGTGACTCGACTGCTTATATTGGGAAATCTTTGCTGTCTTGGAACTAGAGATATGACCAACTGCCCATATGGAATATGTGACTGAGACACTTCAGGAAGTTATGCCACCCCACAATGTCAACACATCTAGCCTTGCTGATGCCTAAAATGATGGTGATAGAATTTATGTTCTCTGAGATATTGTTCCATGTGGAAATGCCATTTTATTTGACCATTGCAGAAGGAACAGCCATAGCTCCCATTAATTGAATACTCTGATCTGCCACGTAGAATCATGTCCAGTCATCAATTTTTCAATCAGTCTTATGAAGTAGGTATATTTCCATTCCATTTCTAGATAAGGAAAACAAGGCTTCCAAGTTAAGTGACTTGCCCAGGCAGTTGGGAAAGATCAGAACTGCGAATCAAACTCAGCAACATCTGACTCTAAGCCTGTGCAGACCTCAGAAGTCATGTCTCAAATCAGCATGGTTCTAAGATTTGCTCACTTCCCCAGCCATGTTTCCTACCAAACTTCACACCTAAGACACACCAAACTTCTTTTTAGTTCCTCCAACATACCAACTATCACAGTTTTTTTCTTCCTCTTTGCCATCCCCCTTTGCTCTCTGGCTTATCTTTTGGGCCTCAGCTAGAATGCCACTTCCTCAGAAGATTTACTTCCTGACAGCTCAACACCGTCCCCAGATGCTGTTGGACAGCCCCACCATCCCCAGATGCTACTTGGCCATCCCTCATGTTGGCATGGCTCATTCGGCATAGCCGTGTCTGGTATAATTCCGTCCTTCATTGGACTGTAAGTAGCACAAGGGACTGGCTGTCAGTTGCTCTGGTTTTTCCTGTTGTATCTTCAGTGCCTGGTAACTGGTAGACGTTTAGTACAGAGTGGTGGAATGGATGAATAAATTCACGAATGAATCAACAGTCACTGGTAGAGTAGGAACACACTGCAGTGAGAGAGTGACAAAGTCCCATCTATTTTTCCACACCAAAGGCAAGTCCTTCCCTCCTCATAATTCTGTATCCAGGCTAGCCCTGCCTCATTATGGACATTACCAATTAGCAGTCTGGTTCACAATAACACCACCTTTCACTTAAACATTTGTTGTTTCCTCTGATTTCTTTCTATTTCAACTTTGATGAAATAGGATCCAAGTTTCAAATATGTGGCTTTAAAATTTGAGCTACAGCTAAAACTAGAAAAGTTGTACATAACATTCTTTGAGGCCAGAGCCTCCCCCATTCACTTACCTACACACACACATACATGCATGCACACACACACACACTTTATTTTTTTATTTTCCCTCGCTTGTTAAAGATTACCTCCTCTGGTTTCTCATAGGTTCTGTTTCTTGCAATAAGCCATATGCTCATAGAGTATATGTGTTTCATTTTGCTTCTATCTGAATGCTTGGAAATCTGCCTGAAGTGGAAATTTCAGAACAAAACAAAATGGTAATCAATAGCATCACAAGTGTGGTTGATAGCGGGGTTTTTTCCCTTTTGTTTTTCCTCAAAAAGTAGGCACCATAACCAAAATGCTTATGTGGCAGAGAATGAAAAAAAGAAAAAGCAACCCTCTCGAATAATCATAAAAAGCCTTCTGATTTTTAGAAGAAATAATTAAGGTGAGGTTTGACCTGCTCACTAATCAGAGGATTGGGTTCCCAGAACACAGACTTTGTGCTATTCTACTTAACCAAAGAGCAACTTGGGCATTTATCCAACGTACTCCTCAAGGATCTAATATGTTAATTGAAAAAAAAAATCTTAGGAAATAACTTTACAAGCAAACAATTCATCCAATTGGAAACACATGGGATTATTTTCCAATCTCTTTTACTTGAAATCTCAGCTGCTGATTGAAAGGATTTTTTTTTAAATCAGAATTTTTCAAAGTACACACAGAATTAGTTACAATTCCAAGGTAGAATACAATTTGCTTTAATTAAAACAACATACACTCTAATTCCCACATGGACATTTTAGATTTTTGCGTGCTTAATGCTGTTACAGGTAAAGAAACATTGTTTTCTGAGCTGTCCTTCCAGATTCTCAAGGCCTCCCTCTTACCTCCACAGCTGTAATATCTCTGATGGATATAGCTTTCTCTACCGCCCCTCCTTCTCAAGGTTCTCTTGAGACGCTTCCACATTCAGTATTTCTTGACATGCACTAGGCGATTAGCTTCCATTTTCTCACTGCTCTGTGACCTTGCTTATCCTAATCACAAATGTGATGTGCATAAAGAAGCTCTCAGCAGGGGGAAAGGGCTTAGCCACCTGGACCACTAGACCCTTCAGTCTCTTCACAGCATCTGTTGTCCAAAGATTGGATATCTTAGGTAATTTGATTGATCCCTTAACACCAAGACAGAAAACTGAGGGGCCGGCTGATAACCTGATAACCTCTAGAACACAAAAGGATTTGAATTGGAGAATCTTGATTCCCTGGGGTCTAGACAATTGAGTCCAAACTGAACATACTAAGGAAGGACCAAAGAGTTTGGAACTCTCCCGATGCCTAGGGAGGGCAGTTGGGAAATAAACCACATTGTTGCTAATGACCAGACCTGGAGAGTGGCTGGAGGTTGGGGGAGAGAATTTAGATTAATCCTTTCCCACCCACACTACAGAGACAAAACTCACACGGAGATAGGCACACTCACGTACAAGCAGAGCCCACTGTGCCTTCACACAGTTGTCTTCTAGTCACCATTGAAGATTTGAGGACATAACTTCTTTATTAGTCATTAAGATAATTAACACGAGTTTCGCATTTAGAGTCAACTCTCCATTATTCGTGAAAGAGCAAGCCAAGGTGGGACTAATGAAAACCTATAGAGAATTCTTGAGCCTCGCAATTTCAGTCCTTTGTACCACCCACCTAGGCATTTCCCATGCCTGCTAGTGAGGAGGTAAACATGGCCCGAGTGTCCTCCCCTGTAACTCTTGCTTACCTTCTGCCAGAGTTGCTAAGTACCATGAAATGTCTCAAAAGCCAAGAATTTGATAAAAAAGGAAAATGGCATCTAAGTAAATCCCTATAGGCAAACAATCCCTAAATGTTTGAATTGGTGCCATAGCGTACCCTTGACTGGGCTTAGATTCATCAAGAAAATGCTTCCCATTTAGAAAACAGATTATTGAGAGTGGGTACTGTTTCTGGACATTTCCAAGGATGTCGTGAGGAGCAGGTATTCTTGTTAAGAAACTGTTTTAAGTTGCAGGGAGGTCAACCATCCTCTTACCTCCCTTTCACATTGTGCAGCAGAAGAATAATAAACAGGTTGGTTCTGCGTTCAGCAACATTAAGATAGTGAACAAAAGCATGCACGCATAAAACAATTTCATCACATTGTCACTTGCCAAGGTATTATTGCAAAAGGATCTGGTTTGAGTTACAGAGATATCACTTTCCCCTTTCAACTATAGTTATTGAGAAGAACACTAAAAAATTTTTTTTGGCAAAAGGGGACACAATTTTCAGGCTAGTTTGCAAGGTCAAATGAACACCAAGGAAAATTTATATCCACTCAGCATGTGGGGAGTTTTATGTCTGGAAAAGGACTTAATTATGGTAGGGTAAATAATTTGAGTTTTTACAAGTTAAAGTAATAGCATGCAGTATTGGCCGAGCATTCTTCTGGATGTTTAGTTATACCCAAGAGATTTGTCTCTGCCCTCCAAAAGGAGGGAGGTGGAGAAAGAGTACAGAAAAGAGAATTTTTAGACTAACATGTCAACTGAGAGAAATGAAGGTAGGCTTCAGCAAGAATGAGAGCATTTGGGGGCGGGGGGAAGCACAATACCATTAAGAGCCAAGTATGGATCTTTTCTTTGAGTTTTTAACTCATGTCTCTTTATCCTCCGAGTTGGTCAGTCACATCCACCTTAACCTCACTGCCCTTTGTGTGTGTTGGGGGTAGGGTACTGGAGAGCAGAGATCACTGCCCCAACCCAGAAAGCCTATTCAAAACAGGCTGGTCACTTCCCCCTGAATCCCAGGACTCAAATAATTGCAACTTCCTTCTTCTCCAGATCCCTGGATCATTGCTAGAATCCCTCTAAAACCACGTTCCTCTCTCTCTTCAAAAATGAAATTATAAATTGAGAGCTCATCCTCTAAATAAAGGCCCACAGGGGTTGGTGTTATTTAAAGCAGTAGAGATGCTATTTCTCTCCTATATTCCTCATGACCAGCCACATGGACTTTTCTTCTAATCCTGATCAAGCCAAGCTTGCTTCTACTGTCACACCTGTGCTTTTGATGTTCCCCTGCTGTGATGCTCTTTTTTTTTCAGAAAGATCTTTGCTTGGCTGGTTCCTCACTGGTCTGCTCTCATTACAAGTGCCCCCTTCTCTGAAAAGTGTTTCTGGACTAATCAATCAGAAGCCCACCTCCTTTCCCCTCTATCACCTAAGACTGATTTGTTTCCTTCATACCACTGTTACTATCAGAAAATGTTCACTTATTAGTTCACAAGTTTCTAGTTGGTCTCCTGCTTATATAGAACATCAGCTCTGTGAAGGGGGTCCAATTTCTATTTCTGCATCTCTGATATCTAGAATAACATGTGGATGAGCATAGGCATTCAAATAATTATTTAATTAAAAAATTGTGGGGGTGCTTCTTATGTACTAGACAGTATTTACATATATTATTTTATTGAATCCTCACCTCAAACTATGATATAGCTCCCATCTTGATTTTACAGAGAAAAGAGACAAGGCTTAGAGACACGAAATAACTGTTAACAGTCAAGATATAAACCCAAGCAGTACATTTCCAGAACTCATGCTCACAACTGTGACTCATTTTTTCTTATACATTGTATATAAACCAGTTTCCAGTTGCACATATAAGGAGCTTAGACACTGCCATTCCATCCCAACAATAGGTGAAAAGCTGAATGTACTGAAAAGTACACAACTCTTCTTGGATTTGTAGAAGAAGGGAGGGTGCAGGAGAAACAGCTGCCCCCCCCCCCCGGGATTGGAGACAGAGGTGAATGTAGGGAGTGTTGGCTTACTGGAGCAGAGACTCACAAGGGGAAGCAGTTTGAGGAACCAGTGTCAGGGTAGGAGAACCTGAACTATAATTGACGAGTTCCTGGAGGTTCAGTGTGGACATCTCTGAGAGTTAAAAAGTCCAAGGGTACCCAGTCATGGAGGGGAGGGGGTACAATTTATGAAAGTTACCTCCAAGAGGTCAACTAGGTTCTCACAGTAAATATCAGACAAAAATCCCCTTATTCTTCCAGCAAGAGAGGGGAATAGAACCATTTTGAAATATGCCAGAGCATTCTTCTCAGCAAGACCTGCCTGGTTAAGAAGTTAACCAAACTGCAATGCACTGGAGTTTTATCAGAACTTAACTGACCTGGGGACAGGGAAATACCCACTTCTAGTCAGCTCTACCCTTCTACATGAAAGGTGGGAAATAGTCAACTCTAGCCCACTCTAGCTATCCTGTCCCACCTAGGAGACAAGAAAAAAACTGAGAAGCACTTGTGAAGTTCATGGGCCAGAGGCATAGGCTCACTAATAGATGAATACCTAATCATAGGACTGCTGAACACTTCCCTTCCCCTCACGTATTTTCACCTCATTACTAAAGGCCTGTTTTTAGCAGTTCCTTTTACCCAGTTCATCATGCCCAGCTACCAAGAAAAAATTATAAGACATACTAAATTTAAACAAACAAACAAACAAACAAAAAACCCCACAATTTAAAGAGACTGAATAAGTATCAGAACCAGATATGGAAAGAATGTTGCAATTAACAGATTATCAGACTGGGAATTTAAAACAATGATCATTAATATAGTCGGTGCTCCCATGGATAACGTAGACTGCGTGCATGAACAGATGGATGGCAGAAGCAGAGAGATGGAAATCCTAAGAGAGAACCAAAAAGAAATGCTAGAAAAAGAAAAAAGAAATGCTAGACGGAAAAAAAAACACCATGACATAAACGAAGAATGCCTTTGATGGGCTCATTAGTAGACTGGACATGGCCAAGGAAAGATCTCTGAACTAAAGGATATAGCAGTAGAATCCTTGGAAACTGGGAAGCAAAGAAAACAAGACTGAAAAGGAAAAAAAAATTGAACAGAATATCCCAGATGACTACAAAAGATGTAACATACACATAATGGGAATACTGGAAAAAAGAAGAAAGAGAATGGAACAGAAGAAATATTTGAAACAATAAAGATTGAGAAATTTCCCAAATTAATGTTAGACTTCAAACCACAGATCTAAGAAGCCTGGAGAATAACAAGCAGGATAAGTGTCTCCCCACCCCCACCCCAGACCCCTTCACCTAAGCATATACTTTTCAATCTACAGGAAATCAAAGATTAAAAAAAATAGAATTCTGAAAAAAGCCAGAGAAAAATAAAGTTGAGTCAATTTCTTGCCTTAAGGACTTCTCAGAACCTTTAATATGCTAATGTACCCCAGGACTTGTCAAGATAAGGATATAATATCCCATTCAATTTTTCTTTTAACCACCGACTCTTCTTTTTCATGAAGATTTTCTTGACATTTCTTTGAACTCTGCTACCCCTGAAGTTTCTTTGGAAATTGTTCTCACATTCAGTCTGTGTCTTCAAAAACACCTACTTAGATATCAGAACCATAGATCCGCCACTGATTCAAATATTCATTCAACAACTGTTTTTTGAATGCCTATTATGCACCACTCACTTTTCTAGAAACTATGAGATGCCAGTGGAAAAGACAAAAATCCATGCCCTTTTTGAGTTACAACATTCTAGAGAGGGGGAAGATAAATAATAAGGACAATAAATAAGTAAATTCTATCATACCGTGGAAGGTGATATTCCCTGGGGGAGAAAGGAGAATATTGAAAATGATGAGATGGGGGTGGGGGTTAAAGAAGAGCCAGAAGGAATTGCAGTGAGGGAGAGGCAGATGGAGAGATAGGTATACGATTTGAAATAGGGTGGTCAAGGTGGGCTTTATTGAAAAGGTGGCATTTGAGCAACACCTTGAAGAAAGAGAATTAGCCACATGGATATCTGAGGAAAGAGTATCTCAGGAAGAGGAATCTGCCAATGGAAGGTATCTAGAAACCTGGCTTCATGTTTTCAAGAAGCATCAGACCAGCATGCCTGGAAAGGAGTAACAGGCCATATAGAAAAAGATGAGATTGGTAGATTAAGGGGGTTGCAGGACAGACCACGTAAAGTGAGTCATTGGAAAGCTGAAAGTATTATGATGAGTGAACTAAGTCAGTCAGAGAAGGACAGATATCCTATGTTTTCACTCATATGTGCAACTTGAGAAACTTAATGGAGGACCATGGGGAAGGGAAGGGAGAAAAAGTAGTTACAAACAGAGAGGGAGGGAGGCAAACACAAGAGACTCTTAAATACAGAGAACAAACTGAGGGTGGATGGAGGGGGTGGGGGGGAGGGAAAATGGCTGATGGGCATTGAGGAGGGCACTTGTTGGGATGAGCACTGGGTGTTGTATGGAAGCCAATTTGACAATATTATATTCATTAAAAAAACAACAACAACAACAAAAGAAAAGAGCCTTTGGCTTTTATCCTAAGTGAGATGGGAGGTAACTGCAACGTTTTGAGCAGAGGAGTGGCACAATTAGCCTTACTTTTAAAGAGGATCCTTCTGGCCATTATGTTAAGCATAGAATAGCAGGGATCAAGGAACGCTCTGAGTATAGAATATAAAGAAACAAAGTTAGAAATAGTGAAATCAGTTGTAATAATACCACGAGAGATGTTGTGGCTTACACCAGAATGGAGGCAGTGACGGTGATAAGAAGGCATAGGTTTCTGATTTATTTTCAAGGTAGCCAACAGGATTTCCTCACAGTATGAGAGAGAATGAGAAGAATTGAGGATGACCCTAAGTTTTTTGGTCTGAGCATGTGAGAGAATGAATTTAACATCAGTCAAGATGGAGAAAGCCTATAGGGGTGGAAGAGGTTCCAAGTGGGAAATTAGGGATTCAGTTTTTGGCATGGTCACTTGGAGATGTCCTTAAGACTTCCCAGTGGAGATGATATAGAGGGAGTTGGAGTCTGGGTGAGAGATCTAGTCTAAATATAGATTTGAGAGAGGCCAATAAATGGACAGGGTTTTAAATCATGAGAATGGAGGGGCGTCTGGGTGGCTCAGGCAGTTCAGCGCCTGACTTTGACCTAGGTCATGATCTCGCAGTCTGTGAGTTCGAGCCCGCCTCGGGCTCTGTGCTGACAGCTCTGATCCTGGAGCCTGCTTCAGATTCTGTGTCTCCTCTTCTCTCTGCCCCTCCCCTGCTCATGCTCTGTCTGTCTCTGTCTCTCAATAATAAATAAATGTTTAAAATTTTTTTTTTAAATCATGAGAATGGAGGAATCAGCATGGCAGTACTACGGAGATCCAGTAGAAAAACTGAAACAGAACTGAGCCTGAAACCCAAATAAAAAAGGACATGTTTCTCAGGAAATCAAACCCAAAGCCTTGACTGGTGAGTAGAAGCAGAGCAGACAATAGGAAGAAAAATGAACTTCAGCTTTGGGAACTTGAAGAAGGTATGTCTAAGAGGTCTTGTCTCCCACATAATGGCTGCCTTGAGCTCTGTCTGAGGAAGATTCTGGGACCGTGTCTGGGTGGGGAAGAAATTAGTAATTAGTGTTATCTGTTAACAGTTGTGGAGTACTGAGTGACAGCAGGCAGGGCAGCATCAGATTTTTACCATTCTTGGCTGCGAGGAAAGGCCACGTGACTAAGAATAAGCAGCACCTGACGTTTGGAGAGTTCACTGAACGCTTTCAACTTATTGCAAGTCAACTGGCTTGGTTTATAGCAATATCAGTGTAGAACTTGTTGCTGAAATTATCTTACTTATATAAGAATAATTTTACTGCTCTTGATCCATTAGCATATGTTGGACTTAAGTGTATGAAAGGTGATCCATGAAAAAAAGAATAGAGTAAAAGAAATTCTGTCCTAAGCAGGATGTTCTCCATAATTTGTGGACTCAGGGCCTGAATTGGGAAAGTCAAAACCCCAGGCAGAGTGGAACATGGAAAACAGCAGCCTCTCTGCCATTGTTGAGGAGACTCACCCAATTTAGACAGGTGGGCAATGCAAACACTCAACAAAGCTGTCAGTAGAAATGATCGTCCTTTAGGTGGACGGTTGGGAAGAATCACATTTGTGGTCAAAGACAGCATATCCCTGGCCGAGACTGTTTATGTATATAGTGGAGACTGAAGAGAGCCCAAGCCCTTCACATGCTTCTGGTTAATCCTGAGTCTGAGTGTGTGAGCGTAAGAGACTCAAAAGGGCCCAGAAGAAATTAAAACCCAGGAGGCTTAAAGACAGCCTGGATTTTAAATGTGTTCCCCTACCCACAAACATATCCAACAGCAATGAATGGGAGCTTTGCTGGTTCAAGGTGTTAGAGCACAGTTGATGTGCAATCATTAGTTGACCATCAAGCTGCCCAGACTCAGGAGTAACACCTAGCAAGCCAGGTTTAAAAATGAAGGGTATATATTTAAAATCACAACAATTTATCAGAGACACCAGTGACTCGGGACACAAATATAGCCTAGGCAAGTTATTAAACAAAGCAGTAGCAACAACAACCTCCAAGGGAAAAAAAAAAAAATACCAGAATCAAAGTAGCTGTAATATATTAACTAGAATATCCCATTTTTTAAGAAAAAAAAAATTAAGAGACTTGCCAAGAAACAAAGTGTGACCCACACTCAGGTAAAAGAAGCAATGAATAGAAATCATCTCTTCTGAATGGAAGCACTGAATAGAAATCTTCTGTTATCAGCTATTAGCAGACAAAGGAAGGCAACTACTACAAATATGTTCAAAGAACTAAAGGACACTTATTTAAAGAATTAAAGGAAACTAACAATAGATCAACAAATAGAGATTCTTAATCAGGATATAAGATTATTAAAAGTACCAAGTAGAAATTCTATCCCTGAGAAAAATAATAGCTGTAAAAAAGAAAGAAAATTTCACTAAAGGGGCTCATCAGCAGGTTTGAGCATGCAGAAGAAAGAATCCGTAAACTATAAATTGGTAGAAATTATCTAATCTGAAGGATAAAGACAAAAACGAACAGAGCCTCTGAAAACTAGTGGGATAAGATCGAGCATAGCAACGTCCATGTAATGGGAGTCCCACACGGAGAGAAAAGAAAGGACGGAAACATTATTTGAAAAAATAATAGCCCCAAACTTCCTAAATTTGATTTTTAAAAGGCATTAATCTATATATCCAGAAAGTTCAAAGAAACCGAAGTGGGATAAATATAAATAGATCCACACCTTGACACATTGTAGTCAAACTGTGAAAAGCATAAACCAAAGAGAAAATCTTGGAAAAAACAGCAAGAAAAAACAACTCATCATCGATAGGCAAACATCGATCCAATGACCAGCTGGCTTCTCATCTAAAACCATGGAGGCCAGCAGGCAGGAGAAGGACATATTCAGAATGCGAAAGAAAAGTAAGTGTCAAACAAGAATTCGGTATCTACCAATACTATTCCTCAAAAATGAAGGCAAAATAAAGGCCTCCCCAGATAAACAAATATTGGGCAAATCTGTTGCTACCAGATCTGTCTTATGAGATATACTGAAGGAAAGAAGTCCTCTGGAAAAGACACCAAAAAACCACACAAATCCACAGGAAGAAATGCAGAACACTGCAAATAATAAATATGTAGGTTAGTATAAAAGATTACATTAATAAACCTTTTTTCATCTTTCCCCAATTTCCTTAAAAGACATAAGAATGTATGAAATAATATTAACACTGTAGTGTTATATTTATAATCTGTAGACTGATTATACATGACAGTAATACCACAAAGGCAAGAGACAATGGTATTATATTAGAGCAAATTTCCTAAATTTTCAAATTAATATTCATCTGAGGAAGTCTGTGTTAAGTTAAAATGCATGTTGAAATCCCTAGGGTGGCCATGAAGAAAATAATTCACAAAAAATATATACAGTAAATCCACAGAAGAATTGCAATGTCACACAAAAATATTTGTTCCATGCAAAGAAGGTGGTCAAAGAGGAACAGATAGTCAAAAAGGACAAGAGACATCTAGGAAATCTAAGGCAGATCTTTGGTAAAACTTCTCTTTTTGCTGTCATGTGATTTTGGTGAAGAGGGATCTAGAACAAACAGGGCGGCCTACTTAATTTGTGGACGCCGAAATGCAGGGTCCTTGTTCAAAAGGTATTAGGAGTTTCACGATGGTGGCAGCAGACTTTGGAAAAAAATAAACAAGGGGTCCTTCTGAGCCCAGGGCTCTGTGACTTCAGAAGTTACTTACTCATGAAACTGTCCCTCATGACAGGTAAGAAGCTACCGTATCCCAGGTTCCCGCTCTTTCAGTAAGTCTCCTCTGGGAACATAATACCTTCTATTGTAGTCTCTCCCTGTTGTCTTTTCCTTTCCCATACTTGCATCCTGAGTCTCCAGCATTTGGGAAGAACTCAACCCTTCTCAATTAAAAGTCCACGAGATGGGATCCAAGCTCTTGTATCCATGTGAGCAGCTCTGACTACACTTTGCTACAGATTTTTTTGTTTTTGCATTAAAACCTGTAATTCCCTGATTTGTGCTGACTCTGTGGTTTTCAAGGGCAGTTGGCATTTTCAACAAAGGCAGCAAGTCAGTCTCAAAGAAGAACATCATTCTAAGCAGCTGATATTCATTAACTCACCTGACAATGTGTAGTAAATAGGAAAGCCATGAAGGGTCTGTGTGGGATCATGCTGGCGCTAGCTGATGGACTTGTTAGGGTAGCCGTTACCTCGTGGTTCAGCTGTGCAATGATCTCATCGTGTCTTCATAATTAGTCTTTATGACTACCGCACACATAATTGACTGGGATGCAGTTCACTAACATCGGACACACGGGAGAGCACTCTGTGAGATCATGGCCCTAAATCAGGCCAGCCAGCTCTACTCAGGCTCTGACAGGTAAATTTTGCCTGCTTACACTTTATGATAAGCAATGGTCCCCTTTGGTCCTTCAGACCCTTGTCATACTTGCTGTTCTGAAAAAATAATAATAAGTGAATGTGATGATGAACATGGAACCAAGTTGTCACCCATGAATATTATGAATCTTTTGGTTTCAAGTCAGAGACAATCTAGGTCAAAACTGGCTTAATTCAAAAAGGGAACTTAGACTCTCGAGTAGCTGAAAAATAAAGAAATAGTCCAAGCTTTGAAACAAGGCTTAAGTGGCTCTGTTGTATCATCAAAAACATTTTATCTTCCTTTTTCTCCTTGGTCTTCTTGGTATCTTGTTTAACACTAAGGTTGGGTTTCTTCAGAGTTCCAGAATGACTTCTCACACCTTGATCTTTCTTATTCTGTGTAAATGTCCAGCAAGGAGAGAGAGAATCGCTTTCCTTAAAGTTCGCTGAGCTAGAAAGCATTCTCCCCAGAAGACCCCAGCAGACATTTCCTCCTTTGTCATTCACCTGAACCACATCTTCTGACTTGAGTTAATTACTGTGAAAAGGCCAATGGGATGTGCTGCTTGGCTTAAAGCAATCAGGGTTCTCCTCTAGAGCTGAGTGGGCTGCAAGTTAGAAGCAGTTACCAGATGGAGAGAGAACACTGTGTGCTGAGAGGGTGAAGGCATCAAAAGGCCACTATTCCCACCAATGGTAAACATTGACTATTGTGAAGTCAGTGACCAGCAGGCCCTGAACTCCCCTCCATGTGACCCTAGAGCCAGGATGTTGAAGAGAGCAGGGAGGAGGTGCCGGGAATACTGGGCCACCTCCTACCATCTAGCTTGTAGTTCAACATGTGAGTGGCACCAATACAAATGAAAAGCCATCGAATGTGCCCAGTTGTGAATGGTCATCCTGGCAGTCACTGAACTAGGAGGTAGAGTCCCAGAAAGCTGTTTATTTTCTGATGTAAAAAAGGTAAGGGAAGCTCTTCTTGACATTTTTGGATAGCCAGTAGAAATAATAACCCTGAGCCCCATGCACACCTGGGGAAAATGCACAAGAAAGCAGAATCCATAAGGATTGAACCTCAACTACCAAGGGGACGAAGGAGTGAATTGATGTTAAGGTATTCACTGATTCCACTGACATTTATCAACACCTGCTGTGTACTTGACCTAGATGCTGCATGGGCTATGTAAAGTGTAGCATGGTGTTTCAGAACACAGGCCTCGGAGTCTCTCTGACCTAGACATGAATCCCATGTCTTTCCCTCAGTTTTTGTGGGCCTCAACTGCCTAACATCTAAAGGGAGGATGCGCCTACCTCAGGGGTCTGTTGTGAATATCACATGACAAAAAATAAATTTAAGAAAAAGAAACACTTGCCCCCAGTGACTGGCACATTTATAGTCACAAGAAATGGTAGTTATCTCAATCACAACTAGTCGTAGTGGTAGTTATTGTTGTCATAGGGTAGTAGGACATGGCTTCTTTTCTTCAGATGCCTGTCAAGGAGAGGAGCCATGAAACGTGTCCAGATACTGAATGTTGGAAGAGAAATAGAGATGAAATGACAGAAGTTTGCAGGAAGATGAAACTTTTCTGTGCCGGGAGCTGAAGAGCCTCCCTGATGGGCATTTTACATGCAGAAACTCCTGGGCTTGTGTTTAACTTTAGGAGACATCTTTTGGGTCTTTTCTCTAATGTCTTTTTAAGAAACCAACTCTTTTTTTTAATTTTTTTTTGATGTTTTTATGTATTTTTGAGACAGAGACAGAGCATGAGCAGGGGAGGGGCAGAGAGAGAGGGACACACAGAATCCGAAGCAGGCTCCAGGCTCTGAGTTGTTGGCACAGAGCCCGACGCAGGGCTCGAACCCCCGAGCTGTGAGATCATGACCTGAGCCGAAGTCGGACGCCCAACCAACTGAGCCACTCAGGCGCCCCAGAAACCAACTCTTAAGTGTCAGTACAAAGGCTGTAAGAGCAAGCTACATGAGTAACATTGACACTTGCTTATGAGTACATTCTCTCCAGAGAGGGCGACTTGCCGGATGTCTCCATTGCTCTGTCTTGCCTTGCGTGTGAGATGGTATTGTTGTGGCCTGTCCACGGGGTAAAAGGGAGTAGCTGCCTTATTCATGGCTCAGAATGGGGCTATTAGATTATACTCCCATAGGCTGCTGGTAATCTGTTTAACGGAGCTCAGTCGTTTGTCTTGTTTGCTGACTACTTAGCAGATGGATTTGCGATTTTCGTAATTATTGTATGAACGTTAATAAGACACGATATCTTTTATTAATTGCTATATCATGTGGTTTGTTTTCCAAAATAGCAAAAACTGGGATTTCCAAAATTAGCATTTGGAGGTTATTCGTTCTGGTTTACCCCTCTCTTGAATTTTTTACTCAAGAACAAAGACCAGAACCACTGGCTAATGTGGTCTGCTTAGCCAGAAACGGTTTCATTTAGAGAACTGCTCCTTTACACATTTTCCATTTTAATTTTCGCTGAAGAGGTTTTGGTGTTTAAAGGATAAAATACTTTCAGAGAATCTATGTCATGCTGTAAGAATAAATTTCTAATAGAACTGAATGAGATTTGGACCTGATTTTCAGAGGTATGTGGGCACTGCTGATATATTCATTCCAACACACACACACACACACACACACACACACACACACCAGAGCATAATAGGACACAATGGTATGCCAGAGGCTGCCAGCAGATCGGTAGAAGTTTCATCCTGCTCTGTGTTTCTCTCCCCTCCATACACAAATGTAATGCAAGCCATCCTGAAAAGCCATTTCCTAGTAGGGACTGGAAGTCCTGTAGTTATGTAGCAAAAAACAGCATCTCTTCTGGGGTAACTCAGTCGGAAAGTACTTCTGAACAAAGCGATCAGGTGGCATGTTGTTACTGCCCTCCCTGAAGAACTCATTTAATGACTCCTAGGAGGGTAGAGTTTCCTTTAAAGATCCACTGCCTACGGTGCTTTGAACTGCCTGAACATCTCATTGTTGACAGCTTCAACAAGCATTTCTTGAGCACACACTGTGTGCCTCACACTGTATTAAGCTTGGCAAAGGCTTTCTAGTGCACAGTGAAGACAGCCTGTGCCACAAGGGGTTTATAGCCCACATCCCTGGTTATTACGGGGGTAGACATGATGCCGACTTGCTTCTGCAGTAAACTTAAACTAGTGGATAGACTCAAAGGAATAGTCTGCTTCTCTCTGTCTAACAACCTTTTCAGGGACTCAAATATATTCTAATAATTACTATAACTTTCATTTATTAAGTGCTGATTATGCACCATATGTTAAGTGCTTTACGTGTATTTTCTCACTGGCTCTTCACACAGACACACACACACACACACACACACACATGCCATTGGTAATTATATCTATAAACCCATTTTATAGATGAACAAATTCTTAATTAACGTATAAAAATCACACAGCTGTTAAGTGGAAGAGCAGTGTCAGGGGTTGCCATTATATACAAAGTGGACTAACTTAATTTTGAATATTAATATTTAATTCAATAGCCATTTTTGTCTTATTACAAGCCACAAAATTGGGACTACTGAACTGTTTTCAGCTTTATAGCTGCTATTCTGGCATGATCTATAAATTAAGCACAAGGCTTTTCACCTGAGCATGTAGCAGGTTCTGGAGATACTGGTTAGCTGTCCATGGGGACCTCTTTACAAGCTGCATCCCTTTGGGACAGGTGAATCTCTCAGTGTTGCCTCATTGAAAAGATGTATGACAGTAATTGGTTACTGCCTCGTGGAAGTGGGCATCAGTATGGGAGAATGTGCAGATTACTGCATCATGTCTCAACTGGGTGGTCTGTCACTCTGGCTCTTTGTTGCCTGGGCAACCTCTCCCAGAATGTGAGAAACTCACTTTCCCTTTTTTCGTGTAGATCTGTGGGAAGAACTAAAAGTTGTAGCTACGGGTTGCCTGTTATCTGCTACCACCTATAGTGGAGAGACAGAAGCCATATTTGGGGAAAGCACTCCATTGTGCCCAAGGTGCAGAAAGAATCAGAATCACCCAGCATCTCTCAGGTAGCTTTGAAATCAGATGAGCGGAAGACCACCTTCAAGAATCCCAGGAGCTTTCTGTACTCAATTTTTCTGTAAGATAAATACTCCATAGTAATTCTCTTTATTTTTCCTGTTAGGGTTGGAGGATATTTTGAGAAGGCAGTGCTGTGGAGTGATTGTGAACTTGGGTTTGGGCATCAGTCTTGGGTTCAAAGCTTAGCCTCACCATTGGCTCAGTGTATATCTTTGGGCAAGTTATTTAGCCCCTCTTAATCTGTTTCCTCATCTTTGAAATGGAAATACTCAAATATATATTTTGTATATAATTGATTTCCATTCATTTATTCAGGTCTACTCATATGACAGGCAATTAGTTCAATGCTTAGGGAAACAACTTTAATAAGAAGGCATGTAGCCTGCCAGCCTTCACAAAGGTTAAATCTACTAGAAAGGTACATATCTAACTAGTCACTACAGGTATTGAGTTACAAAAGAGGAAATAGAATGAATCATGGAAGCAACAACAGAGAACCCGACCTAGGTGGAACTGGAGACAAGTCTCCCACGAAAAAAAATCTTAAAATTTTGAGGGAAAGTTCAAATTAACCAGGTGAAGAGTAGAAAAAATGTGTTCTCAAGGGAGTGTATTTAAAAGCCTGTAGGCAAGAGAGAGCACAAAACATAAGAAGAACCAAAAACATTCGAGTACAGATAAAACCAAAACATTCAAGGGAGGTGCAGAGTGCGCAAGCTGAGGTTGAGACATGCAAAGGTTGATGGCGTCTTAGAGGGTCTCATAAACTCTGTCATTTGGACTTTATCCTAAAGGCAATGGGGAGTCCTTGAAGCGTCTCTGTGGGAGTGACATGGGAAAGAGTTGTAAGGATTGAATAAAATAATGTGTACAAAGGCTTAGCATAGTGTTAGTACCTCATCGCCACTCAGTAAATGGTATGTGCTGTTGTTATCATCTGTGAGTTCTTCATTACTTTTGGCATTACCAACTTGAGTTAAAAGGCCAAAGTCTCTCTGTGCTCTATAGGAAGAGACTTAGGTTAGTTTGTTATGGAGCAAACACGTTAATTCTGAAAGGTTTGTAGAACCATTCTCAACACCATGGAGAAAGAGGTGGGAAGCCCAAAGGCAAATTTCACTTCATGTATATTCTTCCTCCTCTTTCTCCACGCCTCTGCCTACCACCTCCTCAGTGAATTCACATGCAGTGAAGTCATCCTACTTTCTGGCAGCTCTGTCAATTTCATAATGGTTTCTTTGCCGGGACCTAAATACAAAAATGCAGGTGGGCCAGATTATATGTTTTTGAGAAAAGGCAGTGGGGTGGGGAAGCTCACAGTTTGAGAGCCCCTATGTAAAGCACAGGTAGGTTGCAAAGCGACACGGGTCCATACGTGCTTGAGATGATTAACTTTTGTTTTGGCTGAGGGAGATGTCAGATTGCCTGGCTCTTTACTATTAAATAAATACTTTACGTCCTCGGGTAGCAAATATAATGTCAGGGCTCAGTAAAAGCTGAGGAAAGAAGAACTTAACCTCCATTCATTAGACTGTTCATGTTCCTTGTCCTCTGGTGTGGCTACATTTAGGGTATACAGTAAGATTGGGCTGAAGGACTAAATGGTCAAAGTTGGCAGTCACTGTGGTGTTAGAATATGGACCAGCATCCAGGAGACAGATCATTTATTTGTAGCCCTTTTTGTTCATAATGTGAAGAGACCAAATCACTTAGGTTCTGAAAATAACTCTGCCATTAACAGCATGTCCTTGCGAATAACTTTGAGCCTGTCTCTAAGTAAGGATTCTTATCTATAAATTGTATTTCTTAATTGCACACAGAATAATTGATGGACACCAGTGAGCGGTGATACTTGTTTTCTTGGCTCTGAGAAATGTCATACAAGGAATGACCCCACCTAAGGCACCTACAGGCACTTGGTGAGAAAAACACCAACACAGGTAATGACAGCCAGGAGAGCATACGCCTCAAAGAATAGCACCAGAATAAACAACACGGTTACTCTGAAAAATGAAGAAAGCCAATATAGTTTAGCTCTGGGACATAGGCTTGTCATTAGACAAATCTGGCTTAGAATCCTGGCTCTATCACCTATTAGCTGTGTGCATTGATTCATTTAATCCATATATCTTAGATGCCAGTCATATGCCCCATATTATGTTTGGTTATGGGGTTACAACAGCAACCAGGACATAGAAGGATGCAGAGGAATAACTTTTTTTCTCTGTCACTCTCTACTGAGTATGCATACTTATAATCATTTGATTAACTATGTATATGATGAGATCATACTATATCCTCAGAGAGATAGAATGTTCTCTGAGTGATGAAAAAAAAAGTAACATCTGGTTAGAATTTCCTTTTTTATTCTTCTGGGTTGGAAAGAATTTAAATAACTAAAATACCATTTTAAAATTTTAACACTTTGCCTCTTTTTGTTGTGGATTACGTGGTGTTTATAACAAATATTTGAATACTAACTATGGGACAGATGCTGTATAAACCACTTCAAAGTGAATAAAATTATTGATTTCCTTTAGAGATGTTATACTAATGCACTGTCTTCAAGGAGCTTTCAGTGGAAGTCGTAGCTGGCCCCAAAGTGAAAGTCATGTGTTTCACAAGACCAGTTTCTATAAATGACTCCTCTATCATCCCTGGAAAGACAAGAAGCTTTTAGGGTAATAAGGTCTAAGTTTTCTTAAGATGGTTGGCTTTCAAAAAAGGGATGAGGAAAGAAAGAGGCAGTGGAAGTGTGGAGATGGAGGTTTCCTTTGTTTTTGTCAATGATTTTTAAACATCAGCAAAGAGGAAGCAAGCACAAGAATTGGGGTAGAGGGGACGGAGTTAATAGAAGTTAATTTTTGGTACAGTGGCTCAGAATATATAATAATATATGAACCAAACAAAATCATATCCTGTCAGGGAACAAAGGGCAGTTAATCCATTGTTACAGCAGATTCCTTCTCTAAGTCAGCACCGGGATGCAACAGCTAAACTCAGGTAAAGGTACAGCAGCTTGATGATATAGCCTTAATGTCTAGGGCGCTGACATTTCACAGAGAGGAAACTTATGAAGAAGTCCTAACAGTGGAGGCAGTATGTGCTGTGGCAGGGGAGGGGGAGAGGGAGGTGCGTAGGGAGGATAAATTCTTTTGATTGATGGGATGGGAGAGGGAAAAGGTACATGAATGAGAGAGAGCTAGATTTGCAAAGGGCTGTGGGAAGAATGTTTTCAGTTGAATGCCAGGATAAGCAATTTGGAATTTATTCTGAGCCCAAGGGAAGATATTGGAGGATTTTAAGCAGAAGAATGGTATGATCTAATTCATAACTGTTAAAAATGTTATTCTCTAGCTACTTGTGCAGTATAGATTTCAAGGGACAAAAGTGGAAGCAGGAGGCCCAATGAGAAGGGGATGGTGATGGTGCCTTAGACATAAAGGGGTAGCGGTGAAGATAGACAAGGGCATATTTGAGGGCTATTTGAGAAAGTACATTTGCTGGATTTGCTGATAAAATAGATTTGGAGGAAAAGTAAAATGGGAAGAGAAAAATAATACCTTGGCTTTTAGCTCCAGAATGCATGCATTTTACCTGGGACATCTGAATGAGAATGGCTTTTGTGGAAGCAAATGTCAATTCTGATGCAGAGAGTGGTGGGCTAGCCAGGTAGATACTTTTGAGCTAAAGGGTGACTTGAAGACCCTTTACCCCAAATTGTACCACACAAGATGGGCCAAGTCCTCATAGGGTTTTTGGATCTCCCATTTCACTACCAAATCTGCTTCCTGCATCATCATGTAGCCAAAGAAGATGACTTTGTTGTAAAACCCCTTCCTATGATATTTATTCACCAGCGTATGACTTTTATTCTTTCCCAGTGTCCTCATCCACTGATGTTTCATACTTCACTCAGGGCCAACCTGGTCAACAATATATTTTTGCAACAGCAACAGCTTCATTACTTCCTGTGGATATCTAATTAGTTACCACATTTGGAGGACTTTGTTAAGCGGTTTGTGCCATGAGATCAAATTTGGAGATAGTTGTGAACACACCCTGAAAATGGAAGTCACCATCGATAAGAAATGTGCCCATGAAAACATACAGACCATTAGCTTTTGAGTGTGACCTTTGTATAAGTTGTAACAAGGCACCAGGATGCAGTCCAGTGGTATAGTTGTGTAAACAGCCACCAACCTAACCGTTGCTTCCCAATGGCCCCCATGGATGGTCTATGAACTCAAGTTACACAACCTTGACATATGAAAACCGTGTGACTTTTTTTTGCATTTCATCTAGCTTTCTTGCTCATGATAGAAGGCCCTCTTTAGGGGAAAGAGAAACTATGCTTCAACAAATCTTTAAAAGTATTGTAACATCCAAAATGTCAATATTGATTTGAAATGATTGCATCATTTTCTGAAATAATGATTTGTGTGAGGAATGTCATGAATTATAATTAATTTACATATGCATTAAAGTCCACTTTCAAAGAAACCCTCTTTTCTCTTTCAAACATTAGAAATTAAATATTTATACTTGTTGTGATTTCATATATACATAGCTAATATTGTCTCTCAAAGCCACCTGCTCTCCACCATATGTCATTTTCTCTGCTGATTCTTTGTAACCCATAGATTTGGAATTGGGTTAGCCCCAGCTGAAAATCCTACCAAAGACCACATAAGTGGCAAGTGCAGGGCATTAACTAACTCCATTTCAGTAGAACACAGGAGGTAAATTGGGATTAAATAGTCCCATTGCTTTTAAGGATATCTGCTTATAGTTTAAATTCATTAAGGAATTGAGAGTTTAGCTTTTAGTCCTTAAATTACTGAGTGGTAACCAAAATATATTTATTGTATTTATTTGAGATTATGGTCAAGTTCCTCAAATTCTCCATGTCTCAATTCAGTTTCATCTTTTAAAAATAGAGATAATCATATAAGTCAAGAACCATGTCTTATAGGGTCCTTATGGGTAATGGTAATTGGGAGATTGGGGGGCTGAGGGAGTTGTTTCAATGTGACAGATTTAGAAAAATCATTGAAAATCAGGAAATAAAAAAGGAGTCCTAGTATGCAAAGAGAATTTTTGTCTTCCTGGAAATCCATATTGGCCTCTATTTCTCTCTGTTCTTACTAAGCAGAGAATGTACTTGAGTATTTCTGCCTTGGGTAGGACTAGTTTGAAAGTTTGGTCTAAAGTGACCAGTCACAGTAGTAGTGGGAGATAATAGTAAGCCTCGGGGATCCTCCCTGCCTTTCTTGAACACAGGGCCTATTCCTCCAGGCCAGTTACATGTGAATAACACCTTTTCCAAAGCTCTACTTCCTTCTCTCTGCATTCTCCCATCAGCCTAAGTGAAGATAACAAGATCAAGTATTTGTTTAGCCTGTTTTTTGTGTTAAGTACTTGTCTGTATTTGTGCTTCTCAGCTCATAGCAAATGACTCTTCCAGCAAAATATAAAATCAAGCTTACCTCCAAAACAGGCTACCCTCATGAATAGACAGTCTCTACACAACAACTACACTTCAAGAATGGCTGAAATGAAGCATTAGATAGGGATTTGCCTACTGGACTGAACACATGATATTTTCAACAACATTTCCTGCATGTTAAGTGAAAGTTCCTTAGGCACAGATAGGATTTTAACCTAACAGTATGCAGTCTCCCAAAGAGCATGGGACTCATCTTTTTTCCTATGATATTTCCATGCCAAGGCAATACCTAGCACATATCAGTGACTTACTAAGTGTTTGTTATGAGTGAGAATGAATAAGTGAATAAATGAATGAACAAGTGAATATTGAAAGAACGGAAAAGATTATGGACTAGGTCCCCTTTTTGCAAATATGCAGAATGCCTCAGCATCCTTCCTCTCTTCTTGCTCTCAGTCAGTGAGAATATTGGTTTTCTCCCCCTCTACTCTTCATTTTATAGCTCCTACTCATTCTTCAGGTGTTAGAGCTCAGAGTCACCTCATGTAGGAAGCGACCACTGGTTCCTCAAATGAGAAGACCATTCTCCTTAGGGTATCTTATCCCTCTCCTAGGGAACTGAAGTTATGTATACTTAAATTGGAGCTTTGTGCAATGATTTGCCTCCCACCACACTATGCTGATAACAGCCTAAGTGCAGAGAGTGTGCCTGTATTCACTGTATATACCCAGCCGAATTTAGTGTGCTACCTGTTCTAGATGCTCAACAAACAGTGGTGAGCTAATAAACATGCAAAGAAGATGACTGTTTATGGAAGAAAAGAGGAACTAAGTGTGGCCATATAGAAAGAGGAATCATTTGGGCTCACTACTTGGAAAATAAGCAACAAGAACTTGTGATTTTGTAACTTACCGTAAGAAATAGGTATATTTGGTCTTTATCCCTACTTTTGTCACTGAGTTCCCAAAACCCTGGGGATTTCCTAAACAGTGAGAGCCATAAGTGTCTTTTGTTATATAATGAGGTGACTTTTAGAAATCACTAGAGGATGGGGGCTGGTTGCCATCGAAGCCAAGCATGTGACCAGTGGTTGGAACTTTTAGTCCCAGCTCAACCTCCAGGGAGGGGGAGAGGGACTGAAGGTTTATTTCAATTGCCAGCAGTCAATTGTTTAATCAATGATGCCTATGTAATTAAGCTTCCATAAAAAATCCAAAAGACAGGGTTGGGGGAGCTTCCTGGTTAGTGAATACATGGAGATTTGCAGAAAGCATTACCCTCAGAGAGTTCATGGGGGCTCTGCACCCTTTTCCCATACCTTCTTTCATCTGGCTATTCCTAAATTATATCCCTTCATAATAAACTGGTAATCTACTAAGGAAAATGTTTCTTGGAGTTCTTTGAGCTGCTATAGCAAATTAATCAAATGTAAGGAGGGAACCTCAAATGTATATGGTAGATAGTGTCAGAATTGAGTTGAATTTAACATAACCATCTGGTGTCCAAGCATTGGTTTGTATGGAGAAACCAGTCCCCTACATCAGAATTGGTCCCAGAACCTTTTAGAACTATTAATACAAAAGGCTGAGGATAGCCTTATCAAAGATGGAGCAGGGACAATATTATTTTTATACCAATCACTAAACAATTATTTATGGTACACCCATTGATTCCAAGTTACTGTGTTGAGGGCAAATTGCCAATCAAAGCAGAAAGAATTCCTGCCCTCTTGGAATTTAACATCTAGTGGGAGAGAGAGATGGTAATCAGATAAACAGATAAATAGATACATAAGGATCAACTGTGATTTATTTTTAAAACCAAGAAAATGTCTGACAGATCTGCATGAAGTCCTAAGGAAATGATGGAGTGTAATATTAAGTATGAAGGGGTTAACTGTGTGGAAAAGGATACTAAAGCATTTTAGACTAGGAACAGCCTAAACAAAGGACCTGTAGCAGACAGAGGGAGATATGACATGGTGCATTCACGAACCCAAAAGACCAGTGTGATTGGTGTGCAGGGATTTGCAGAAAGAGTATTAGAAGATATGCCTGGATGGGTATGCAGGGACCTGACCATTCTGGGTTTTAGGGACATGTTAATGATTTTCTACTTTATTCTAAAAAGAGCCTAAGAAACCACTGAAAGGCTAGGTATAGCACAATCAAATCACATAATACAACATAACTGTTTTAGACTGTTTAAGCTGCCATAATAAAATACCATAGACTGGGTGGCTTAAACAATAGAAATTTATTTCTCACAGTTCTGGAGACTAAAAGTCCTCAAGGTAAGGGTGCTGTAATATCACGTTTTGGTGAGAGCCCTCTTCCTGGCTTGCATACAGCTACCTTCTTGCTATGTCCTCAAATGGTAGAAAATAGAGCAAGCTCTCCTTGTCTTTTTTTTCCCATGACTTATTTTTATCTCATGAATATGAAATATAATGAACATATTTATTATATTTCATGAATATGAACCTTGTGGACATGTCTTGTCTCTTGTATCAAAGAGTACGAGACATTGTACAGTCTTGTATCTTGACTCTTGTATCAAAGAGTACAAGACATTTACAGACAGAAGCTAAAAATCAATAGAGATATGTTTGTTGAAACATTCATTTGGCTAATAATTTTTAAATTCTATCAGAGTCTGGATTATGGGGCTATTATAGAATTGTCTACTTCTGTATAATAAACTCATTGTAGACTATGAAATTGTCATACTTTAGATTTTCAAGTTTCCATAGATCTCCATCCTCATTGTTCTTTTTTATTTATTTATTTAAGTCCAAGTTAGTTAACATATAGTGTAATAATGATTTCAGGAATAGAATTTAGTGATTCATCACTTACATATGACACCCGGCACTCATCCCAACAAGTGCCCTCCTTAATGCCCATCACCCATTTAGCCCGTGCCTCTACCCACCACCCCACCAGAACCTTCAGTTTGTTCTCTGTATTTAAGAGTCTCTCGTGGTTTGTCTCCCTGTCCGTTTTTATCTTATTTTTGCTCCCCTTCCCTTATGTTCATCTGTTTTGTTTCTTAAATTCCACAGATGAGTGAACACATATGATATTTGTCTTTCTCTGACTAATTTCGCTTAGCATAATACCCCCTAGTTCTGTCCACATAGTTGCAAATGGCAAGATTTCATTCTTTTTGATTGCTGAATAATATTCCATTGTGTGTATATATACCACATCTTCTTTATCCATTTATCAGCCAATGGACATTTGGACTCTTTCTATTCTTTGGCTGTTGTGCTGCTATAAACACTGCCCCTTTGAATCAACAATTGTAATTGTTGGGTCATAGGGTAGTTCTGTCTTTAATTTTTTGAGGAATCTCCATCCTGTTTTCCTGAGTGGCTACACCAGTTTGCATTC
Source organism: Leopardus geoffroyi (assembly GCF_018350155.1). Lineage (NCBI taxonomy): Eukaryota > Metazoa > Chordata > Mammalia > Carnivora > Felidae > Leopardus > Leopardus geoffroyi. Next base: position 122,177,795 of record NC_059326.1, on the reverse strand, counting down.
CCACCAGCAGTGCAAAAGGGTCCCTCTTTCTCCGCATAAGTTCTCATCTTATGATACTAAAAGCATCATGAGGACCCCATTCTCATGACCTCATCTAATCCTGATCAGCTCTCCAAAGTCTCACCTCCAAATACCATTGCATTGGGAATTTGGGCTTCAACATATGAATGGGGGCAGGGGACAATTCAGTCCATCACAATAACATACTATTCATAGTAACATCATTGAACATTTCTAGACACTTACTATGTGCCAGACAACTTGTTAAGGGTTTGGTGTGAATTATTTCATTTCATCCCCACTACACCACCATGAGGAAGGTTGCTAGTATCAGCACATTTTGTCAGATATAAAGCAAAGGATGCTCTGAGATCAGAGCCAGGAGTGGAAGGAAGAAAGCTGCGAGCCTATGGCACAGAAGTTAAGGAAGGAGGTACTCACTCACAGGTGGTGCCACAGCCCTAAGAGTGAACACCATACGTTTTGCGTGCTAGGTACCTCACTTGTCTCAAATCTGGGTTAAGTAAACCATCCCACGTTACTTAGAAGTTCATGAATAATCAAAGCAGGTTTCGAACTAAGGGATGAAGAGCTCTTTAAAATGTTTTCTTTTTCTAAAATTTTCTGGATTTCCAAATGAACACGCTGCTGCCTGCCTCATTGTTGGCCTCCCATAAAAATGAAATTCTTTGCAATGAAAGATTAAATTTCACATTAGGCTTCAAAGTGTAACCAGCTAGACTCAGCTGAAATGAATTCAGAGAATGAAAACTGATAAAATATAGTATTCACCGCATGGAATGGACTATCTCAATATTATTCAGGAGATGAAAAAGAATGAGTCAAATATTTAAAAAGTAAACAGGTTTTCTCGTTAATTCTAAGCCAACAAAATGAAAATTAAATCTTCTAGCTGCAATTAGATAAATGGATGTCAATCAGATATGAAACTGCTAAAGAAATTAGCCATAGGGAAGTCCTTAATCTGTTTGGGCTTTTTTGTGGGGTGGTATAAATGCAATCTGTTATCAGCACAGGTATGATTGAATTATTAATAATATTGTGCAAGGCCACCTAGAAACCAGAGCTTGGGGACTCTTAAATCTATTCTAATTGAAACAGAGAATCAGCAGACTGGAAAAGACCCTGACTCTTCTCGAGATATGTCACAGTATGTGACACAGAGGACACGTGGGGTTTGCCACACAGTGGCAGCTGCAAGCTGACCTTTTGGCAAATTTAATCTGCAAATGGGTTCCTGTTTAAGATAGTTAATGCCTTCTGTTGTTAAGGAGGAGTCCTTCCATATTTTGGAAAGGCTAGTTAAAAATATTTCATGTGAGGGTATTATGCAGATTGTCTAACTAACAGGAAGATTATGGATGCAAATAAATCAGGTTTTTAAATAAAAGGTTTCACTGACCTCTTAAGAGGATAGTAATACATGTGTAATTGTGAGGAAAATGCTCCCAGACCATCAGGATAAGAAAAGGGTCACATTGTCATTCCTGGAAGTATATTGAGGTTAGAATAAAAATCCAGGAACATCCAAGGAGCTAATGAACTGAATTCAAGAGCTGCTTGACTTAATACTAAGTTACTCCCTCTTCCTCAGGTTTTAATGGGAGTGGGATATCATACTCTAGGAGGATGGATGAGGTCCTCTTGGGACCCCAAGTAAGTCACTTAATCTCTCAGTGTAAATTTCAATTGCGGGAATAGTTGGTGGTTAGAAACAGCTGGGGTCACTGACCCTGATTCTTTCTGTGACCTCCCTCTGCCCTCTGTCACCCCCAAGGGAACTCCTGTCCCACTATTACTTCTCCATGGACCATCTGCCTTTCCTTGGGTGACTGTCTCCAGGAGCTGTACTGAAGGATCATAAAGCAGACCTAGGAGGTCACAAGCATGACTTTTATGTTGAGGGGAGCAGGGAATTAAATCCTAAATCTGATATCTACTAGTATTTGCCCTTAGGCAAATTCTTCCATACTCAGGTTATCAGCTTCTTCAACTACAGTGTGGAGACAGTAATGTGAACCTTGAAGAGCAGAGATCTCTAAACTTGCTCACTTCCCAGAGCCCTTATTGTCTCAGGCATTGCTTCCTAGGCAAAAGAGGTATCTAATAGTTTCTTTATTAAGTAGTTCCAAATAACTTAATACAAATTGTCATCCAAATAATTTAGTAGAATTTTGGAAAAATAGATATATATTAAGAGAAAAAAATTTAATTTTTCAGTAATAACAGGTACCCATTGAGCACTTAATAATTTCTTGAAACTTGGAACCAGATTTGCTCCTCCATATTAATTTTTGAACCATAATTAGTTCAAAATAGCAATCACTGAAAACTAAGCTTTGCCAAAATATGACCTGTAACACAATCTAATGTTGAAGCTGTGATCTACTTCACGCTAACAGTTTGCATGGCATCTGGCAGGTGTGTTTCCTTCAAATATTTAAAATCTGCCACAGCACCCCTGTGAGTTTGCTGTGGTGCCCAAGATACCTTATGTCACTTTGGGTACCATGGCTTTAGGGATCCTATCATTTGATTTTAAAAGACAAATGTGGGAATGTATAAAAAGTATTTGACTTCAGGGCATATTCATGGCTTAAAATATATAGTCACAATAGCCCACCAACTCACTGGTGCAAAAATGCAGCTTTATTGGTTTTAACTTCTACTTTTGCTGACATCAGAAGATGTACTCACCACTTCATGGTAATCCAATGACTTTCATATTTAAATGTATAATTAAAGATCTAAACATTCAATTTCACACACACGCAACCATCCTGTACCTTCCCCTTTTCCTATCAGAATGGCATCCCTGTTCTGTCCTCATGGACATCAGCTAAGGCACATTTTACTTTTTCTGGTATTCCATATGGACCTCTATCCCTGTGGTGCTGCCTTCCAGCTGTAACTCATCTTGTCCTCACCCCAGATGGTACTTATCTTATCCCCATAAGGCATAAAGACGTCAAGTCCTTCCCCGGTGTTACTCATTGTATCCTCTACTCCAGGGGTAAACTCATTTTGTACCCCCAACCCCACAAGAGTAATTCATTTCTACCCTCTCCAGAGGTAATTCATCTTGACCAGTCTTCCTGATGGTGTTGTTTGATGTATATTGTCTTTTTATTTTAATCTGTTGAATGGGGTATAATTGACATATTATAACATTTGATAGTTAAATGTACAGTTCAATAAGTTTCAGCAAGGGCATACAGTCTTATAACCATTACCACCATTGTTATATAAAATACTGCTATCCAATGGAAATATAATATAACCCACATAATTTAATTTAAAATTTTCCAGTGGCCACATTAAAAAAAATAGAAGAAATGGGTGAATTAATTTTTTAATAATATGTTTTATTTAACTTAATATATCCAAATATAATTATTTTGACATGTAATCAATATAAAAACATATCAACAAGGTGTTTTACATCTTTTTTCACATTAATTCTTTGAAATTTATTGTGTATTTTACCGTTACAGGATATCACAATTCAGACACAAAATTTTCATCAAAAACATGTGATTTGTATTTAGATTTTATATAATTCACAGTTGAAGAAATAGATGAAATGGACTAATTTGCTCCAAACATACTTAAAAGTTTTCCATTGTAATTTTTTTAATGTTTATTTTTGAGAGAGAGAGACAGAGTGTGAGCAGGGGAGGGTCAGAGAGAGAGGGAGACACAGAATCTGAAGCAGGCTCCAGGCTCTGAGCTGTCAGCACAGAGCCCGACATGGGGCTCAAACTCACGAACCGTGAAATCATGACCTGAGCTGAAGTTGGATGCTTAACTGACTGAGCTACCCAGGTGCCCCTCCATTGTAATTTTTAATTGTATTTATATCTAAGTTTTAAATAATGAAAAATCCAATCTTTCGGTCCTAAGAACCATATGTCAAGTGCTCAATAGTCCTCTGTGGCTAGGGACTACCATATTGGATGGCACAGAAGATATTTCCATTACCTCAAAAAGTTCTGCTTTTTTGAATCAACTCCCTCTTCCCACAGTCTGGCACTAGGAACTGATGATCTGTCATTTGTCACTATGGTTTTGTCTTTGTAGAATATCATATTAATGGAATCATGCAGCATGTAGCCTTTTGTTTCTGGATTCTTTCACTTACCACAAGACTTTGAGATGTGTCTGGATTACATTGATCAGTGGTTAGTTCCTTTTAGTTCTTGAATAGTAAGGTATTACATTGTGTGGAAGCACTATGATGTTCACCAGTTGGTAGACATTTGGATTGTTCCAATTTTTGGCTATTATGAGTAAAAGCTGTTATGAACATTCAAATACAAATATTTGTGTGGAAATATGTTTTTATTTCCCCTGAATAAATGTCTGTGAATGGACTGAATGGTGTGTGTTTATAGGAAACTACCAAATATTTTCCAGAGTGCAATTTTGCACTCCCACCATGACCGTGTGAGATTGCCGGTTTCTACATATCCTCACCAACACTTGATACAGTTAGTCTTAGCAATTTTAGTAGGTATGCAGCACTTTTCATTATAGCTTTAATTTGCATTTCCCTAATGACTAATAATATTGAACATATTTTCATGTCCTTGTTTGCCATTTGTACATTTACTTCGGTTAAGTATCTTCACCTGTTTTGCTCCCATTTTTACCAGGCTGTCTTTTTATCATGGGGTTGTAGGAGTTGTTTAAAATAGGCTGGATATAAGTTCTTTATCAAATATGTTTAGTTTATACTTTCTCTCAGTCCTGGCTTGGGTGTGACTTTTTTCTGTTTCCTGCTGTTGATGTTATTACCTGCTATTGTTGAATGTGGTCCTGCAGTGACCTCCAGTCCAATATCCACACATTCATTTGGCTCCTGGCAACTGTGGGTCTACCAGCATGTTCTTGACTGTTGCTGCTTTTCTCTCGAACTGTAGGGGTCATAGGAACTTCTAGCATTCTCTTTCTACTGATGCTGGGATTATGGAATTCCAAGCAGATGTACTCAGCAGTCTACATGAACAATTGTCACAACTGTCACTCAGGCCCTGCATTGGTTAGACAGGAGGATTCTCCATCTCTAAGAAGTTTATAACCTCTGGACTATACTTTAGATCTTGAGGTACTGGTCCCCGCCCCCCCCCCACCAACCCGTGCTGTCTGTGAGATTTCCCATAATCTATCTGTAATTTCTATCACTCATCTCCCCATCTTAGGACTGAGTTTAATGAGCCTTATCAGAAATTCAGGGGACATCCAATCTGTAGACTTGCCCATCTGATTTTCATGCTTCCTGCCACTTGGTCAGACTTTGGTTTCCTTTCATAATAATGCTCTTATGCAATCCGCTTGCATTCTTCCCTTTTTTTTCTTCCTCATAGAATAAATGCCAAGCTTTCAATCTGCCAGGCATTGGTGCTTAGTATTAAAAGCCAAGCTTTTGATCTTCAAAAGTCCTTTTTATTCCCCTCCCAGGCTCCAGACTCTAAGATTAATATCCCTGCTCTAAGTTATAAAAGCGTAGTTGGAAACAAATAAACAAAGAATATAACACTTTGGTTTTTGGGGTTCTGCCTTCTTTGGTTCTGAGTTGAGTGTACAGAGGGAGCTATCTCTACTGCCTGAATGATAGGTCCAAGGAGGAGTGAGAGAGAGTCATCTCCTAACTTACAAAATGTTATCCTACCTCTGTTGGCTCTCAGTAGGTAAAAAAAATTCACTAAGAGGACAGTCCCTACAGAGATAAGATGCACTAATAACTCAGAAGCTGGAAGGCTAGAGCACATTCGGAAAATGACAATAAAAACGATTGTTATATTGATCATGATAATGTCAGAATCTCCCGTTTGCTGCAGATTTACATGTGCCAATTCTGGCTCGGGTATTTTGGTTCTATTAGCCTATAATGTTGATGATAATGATGATTCTCATTTTGCTTTTGAAGAAACTCAGGATTCTGATGTAACCTTAACTTTCCTGAGGTCAATAAGTTTTTAGTACCTCCAGGCCAATCTGATTTTAAAGCATGTATTCCTAACCATTCAAACTATGGTGCTCAAGCTATTCGAGGACCCCTTTACAACCTTAAAAATGATCGAGGACCCCAAAGAGTTTTAATTATGTGAGTCACTATATTCTTATAGTTTATCAGAAATTAAAACAGATTTTAGAAATATTTATTAATTCATTTTAAAATAACAATAATAAATCCATTGCATGTTAATACCCACAATGTACTTTTACCAAAAGTTACTATATTTTTCAAAACAAAATATTAGTAAGAAGACTAACATTACTTTATATTTTTTGTAAATCTCTCTGATGTCTGGCTTACTAGAAGACAGCTGTGTTCTCCTTTATGCTTCTGTATTTGGTCTATTGTGATATCACACATTGTGTAGCCTCTGGAAAACTCCACTGTACACTCATGAGGAAATGAGAGTAAAATGGCAAACAACTTCTAAGTATTATAAACTAGTGTTGATTTGTAGACCCTCTAAAAGGGCTTCAGGGAGCCCTAGAGGTGCTCAGACTATAATCTGAGAATTGCTGCATTAGGATAATTACAAATATATTGATTCCAGTGTAGCAAAAATCTATTATGTGTAGACAGGAAGTGGGTTTTGAATTGGGAAGTATAGATTAGAACCAAACCATGAGGGGGTGCTAGCCAAGTTAGGGAATCAAGATGTCATTCTGAAGGAATTGAGGGACCATAGATGCCCTTCAGCTTGGTCAGAGCTTTGCGGGGGGGGGGGGGGGGCGCAGAATTAGTCTGTCAATAAATGAGTAGGATGGCTTGAAGGGAGTAATGCCAACCAGTAAGAACACTGTAAAGAGGCAGTGGATCTAGACCTCTTAGGATTTAGTGAAAAATAAATGTGTTAATTTATATAAAATGCATAGAACAAAGCCTGCTCCATAGTAAGAACTGTTAGAAGCACTTATAGCAGGGGTGGCTGGCTGGCTCACTCGACAGAGCCTGCAACTCTCAATCTCAGGGTCTTGAGTTTAAGACCCACGTTGGGTGTGGAGCTACCTTAAAAAAAAAAGTACTGGTAGTAGTTGTAGCAATAGTGCTATGGCTACCATTACTAATATTAAATAATCAGCGAAAAATTCCAGAACTAGGAAGAATTAGAGAGACATTTTGCAATAGGATGTAGTTTGTTAATAGGACGTAGTTGCTGATTGGATGTCGGGGTGAGGAAACTGAAAATGTTAAGTTAGTGATTTTTTGCCATTTGGCTACTTTAGGGACCCAGGTAGTATTTTGACAAAGAGTTTATTCTCAGTAAATATTTGAAAGGACTGGAGGGTGAAGGGAGGCATGGAAAGAGGTGAAGAAGCCCTTGGGGCAAGGAAGATGACGTCTGTTGGTTTTGGTGTTGAGATGCCTGTGGAAAATACACATGATGAAATCCTTAAATAGATAAAACACAAGACCATACACGATGAGTTCATGTCCCTCCTGTGCATTTTAAAAATATATTTGTTTATTTTTGAGAGAGAGAGAACGCACACAGTAGCATATATAAGCAAGAAAGGGGCAGAGAGAGAGAGACAGAGAGAGAGATTCCCAAGCAGGCTCCATGCTCAGCACAGAGCCATACAAGAGGCTCTTGAGATCATGACCTGGGCCCAAATCAAGAGTCAGATGCTTAACCTACTGAGCTACCCAGGCACCCCCTGCTGTGCTTTAAGCTCCTCAGAGGGTTTTCATCACACCTTGGATTTTACTCTAATTTCCTACAATAGCCTACAGGCCCAATGTGTTAATGGTTCTCATTACCCTTCCAGTTTCATCTTGGGCCATCCTCCCTTTCCATTACTTTGATCCAATATGTCAGATCCTTGAGCGCCCCCCTCCCCACCCCAAGTTGTTTCCCACCTTAGGGTATTCACACTACTGTTCCCTGTTTTGCACTGCACCACCCATCACACCACCCCTTCATATAGCTGGACTGTTGAATCTGCTGAAATGTTACCTGCTTGAGAGCCCTTCCCTGATCATTCCATCCAAGTGAGTCTCCCTCCCCTTTGCATTCTTTTCTCTCATCAAATCCTCTTCATTATCTTCACAGACAGCATTTCATGATGAGACTTTCTCTTTCATTCATCATCACTGGCGTAGTGCCTAGGGAAGGTCCTCAGATAGAATGTGTATTTGTTTCATGAGTGAATAAATGGGATTCAGGAGATAGAGTGAAATAGAGAGTGAGCCTTAAAATGTAGGGGAGGTCTGTGCTTTGGTTTGAATTTGTTTGATATTTTAACACCATTAAGCCACCAGTCTTTATTGGGAGATTCTTCATCATATTTGACTTCAAAATTGTGTGTACCTCAACCTGTGTGACCTCTTCAGTTGTATTTACCCATGTTGTCTGCTAGAATAACCTTTGAAAGTTGCGAAGGTGGCAACAAGGACATAACGCTCCCTTAGAAGAGACCGTAGCCTACCCCTGCCCTAAAGTCCCAGTAAAGGATGGCTCTTCCTGCTTCCACATTGCAGCTTCTTCACCCTGTAAACAACTTTGCCTTTACTCAAAGGCCTGGTGCTATCTATATTCTAGAAAAAGTGTAGCCAATTGACTCCAGTATGTTTTCTGACTTGGCCTCTTTTTCATTGGGTTGACCTATTAGCAGATACCTTCTGGGAATTGTGAAAATAATACTTAAAAGAATCTTGATGGGCACCTGAGTTCAAGCCTCACATTGGGTGTAGAGATTACTCTAAATAAATAAGTAAGTAAGTAAGTAAGTAAGTAGATGTTATGGCAATATATTTGGCTTCTGTTTTCTTGTAGGAAACTTTTAGAATCCTCTGTTTATCATTGGTGTTCTGAAAATTCAATAAAATCATGCATTTGTAGGTCTTAAAAAAATAATCAATATAGATACCCAGTGGGTCCTTAATCTCGAAGACTCCTGTTATTCAACTGGGGGACATTCTCTTTAAGTATTTTTTTAAATAATTTCTTTCCTTTTGATTTCCTAATCAGAAAAGGAGCTTTCTGATACTTCTGATACTTCTGACTGTTTGGCTTTCTAGAATAATTTCCTAATTTTATTATCTAATACTTCCTTTATCTTTTTGTTCTACTTTCCACCCCACCCCCAGCTTTATTTATTGACAAATAAAACTTGTATGTATTTAAGGCGCACAAAGCAATGTCTTTATATAAGTATACATTGTGAAATGATTACCCCAATTAAATTAATTATCAAACTAATTAACATATCCATTATCTCATATACTTTGCGTGTGTGTGGTAAGAGCACTTAGGATCTCCACTGTTGGCAAATTTCATGTATACGGTACACAGTTGTTAACTACAATCACCTAGTAGTATAGCCACCTACTGCTTGCTCCAGAACATATTCATCTTTTTTTAGATTTTCTAATATGTTTTTATTTTAGAGAGAGTGCACTCAAGTGGGGGGAGGGGCAGAGGGAGACAGAAAGAATCTCAAGCAGTCTCCATGCTCAGTGCAGGACCCAACACAGGGCTTGATCCCAAGACCCTGGGATCATGACTTGAGCCAAAATCAAGAGTCACATGCTCAACCAACAGAGCCACCGAGACCAGCCTGAACATATTCATCTTATAACTGAAAGGTTTTACCCTTTGATCAGTATCTCTCCTGTTCTCCCACCTGCTCCCCCCCCCCACCCAGTGTTGGGTAACCTCTCTTCTTTATTACTATATATATATATATATATATATATATACCTAATATTATATATAAATACATTATTTTCTTTATTCATTTATTCATCAACAGACACTAGGTTGTTTCCATATCTTGGCTACTGTGAATAATGCTGCAATGAACATGGGAACACACATTATACCTTAGAGATAGTGATTATTTATTTTTTTGTATTATACCCAGAAGTGGAATTGCTAGATAATATGGCAGTTCTATTTTTAATTTTTTTGAGGAAGCTTCATACTGTTTTCTATCAGTTTCACATTTCCCCCCCCCCTGTGCACAGGGGTTCCCTTTTCTCCACATCCTCATTAACACTTGCTGTTGGTTGACTTTTTAAATAATAGCTATCCTAACAGGTGTGAGATGTTAACTCATTTTGGTTTTGATTTGCATCTCCTTGTTGATTAGTGATGTTGAGCACCTTTTTATGTACCTGTTGGCCATTTGTATGTCTTCTTTTGAAAACTGTTTATTCAGGTTCTTTACTCAGTTTTAATTGAGCTATTTGTTATGTTGCTATTGAGTTATAGGAGTTCCTTACATACTTTAGATATAAACCCCTTATCAGATATATTGTTTACAAATATTCTTTCATTCCATACGTTGCTTTTTCATTTTTATTGTTTATTTTGCTATGTAGAGGGGCACCTGGGTGGCTCAGGCAGTCAAGCTTCTGACTTCCACTCAGGTCATGATCTATGCTGACAACTCAGAGCTTGTAGCCTGCTTCAGATTCCGTGTCTATCTCTACCCCTCCCTTGCTCGCACTTTGTCTCGCTGTCAAAAATAAATAAACATTAAAAAAAATTAAAAAATTATGGGGCGCCTGGGTGGCTCAGTCGGTTGAGCGTCCGACTTTGGCTCAGATCATGATCTTATAGCTCGTGAGTTTGAGCCCCGTGTCGGGCTCTGTGCTGACAGCTCAGAGCCTGGAGCCGGCTTCGGATTCTGTGTCTCCCTCTCTCTCTGTCCCTAACCCACTCGCATTCTGTCTCTGTCTCTCTCAAAAATAAATAAACATTAAAAAAAATTTTTTAATTAAAAAATTATTTTGCTATGTAGAAACTTCTTAGTTTGACATAATCCCACTTGGTTATTTTTGTGCTTTTGTGTTGTATCCAAAAAATCATTGTCAACATCAGTGTTAAAGACCTTTCCCTTATGTTTACTCCTGAGAGTTTTATAATTTCAGATCTTATGTGTAAGTCTTTAATCCATTATGAGTTGATTTTTGGGTGTGGTGTAAGAAAAGGATTCAGTTTTATTCTTTTGCATGTTGCTATTCAGTTTTCCCAGCACCATTTATTGAAAAGACTATTTTCCCCTTGTGTATTCTTGGCACCTTAGTCATAAATTAGTTGACCATATATGCATGGGTTTATTTCTGGGCTTTCTATTCTATTCTTTGATTTCTAACCTTCCAATGTTTTAAAAACAAATTAGCCATATTTTTTTTTCATTCCATGGGTTTTTTCTTATTCTTTATGTGTTCCTTTTTTATAGCATCTTCTTCTTGATTTGTTAATTTGTTCATGATCTTCATGTCTCTTTTTTAGTGTCTCTGCAAGTGCTAATTAGTGTTTATGTTCCTAATAGTATATCTGTGTCCACCAGTATCTATTGTCATGTGTTTCTTGATTTTTTTTTTACATTGTACATTTTACTCAATTATCTAGATGGTCTTATATTGCCTAGCCATATGTGAGAATGAATCAATAGTACAGCTGAATGAACACGAATAGGATTTATCACTGGTTGCTTTCATAGTAGAGTGAGCAGGCAGGGGAATGAACTTGCATTTGGGAATCTCTAAATGCCCGAATAAAGACCCTTTCACTTTGGACAACCAACTCCCAAACTCACCATCTTAGACTACCCCAAATTATTTAAATTCTTTTCAAAGGGAAGAATCTTCTGTTTTATCCTCCCAGGGTGAAGTAGGGAGAAGAGTTAAGTGGTGGGGATGCAGGGCAGATGAACTGATTTTTCTATGGATTCTACTTTAACATTCCCTCCCTTTTTTGGTCCTGATCTTCATGTCATTTTTGGTGTTCCTGAGTCCTGAATCTCTCCAGGTTTCTGCAAGGTAGAGGAGTGCTCTGTTTGGTCTGGTCACATCTCCCCTTCATTGTCATTATCCTTCTATCTACTTTTCTTCTCCCAGGAACATGAAATCCATAGTCCTCCTAATAGTCTCTATACTATATAGTCTCTTCATTTTTGTGAGGTCACATACGCTTTGTTCTTTTACTGTCATTTAAGAGACATCTTTGGAAAAAGAGATGATAAATACATTGTCAGTTCACTGTTATCCTTTCTTTCTTTTCCCACTTTTCCTAAATCAATGAAAACCATTATCTTCTTAAAAGACAAAGCCAGGGCACCTGGGTGGCTCAGTCTGTTAAGCATGTGACTCTTGGTTTCACCTCAGGCCATGATCTCACGGTTTGTGAGTTCGAGCCCCGTGCCAGGCTTTGTTCTCAGAGTGGAGAGCCTGCTTGGGATTCTCTTTCTCCCTCTCTTTCTGCCTCTCCCCTGCTTGCACTCTCAGTCTCTCTCTCTCTCTCAAAATAAATAAATAAACTTAAAAAAAGACAAAGCCAGCCTCCCTCATTTGGTCTACTTCTACATTCTGCAACTTTGTTTTAAAGTAGAAAAGCTTTCTTTGGGAGTTTGAACCTCCGCTTTTCCCCAATCACACAGAATTTCTCTGTTTGTTTTTTTTTTTTTTTTCGTTACTAAATTCCCCTTTTGCCTTTAAATCTTGGAATATTTCAGTACTCAATGGATAGGTATATACCATTTTGAGTAATAGAAAAGTAAATCATCAAAAAACACAGGAAAGGACTTTAAAATGTTTTTCAACAATTAGAAGTCCAATGATTTCTTTATAGTTTCCTAAGCTACCACCATCACAGGACACTTCGAACTGAACAACATTTTTGAGAGAAAACTCATTCTGATAATGGTTTAGATGTTTTCTTCAAGAAAACAAGAAATATGGATTACATATAGATTTTTGGTTTTTTGAAAAATATTAAGTGTGTACTTACTGGATAAAAGAGCTTAAACAGAGATTTCCTTGGGAAAATGTAAACGGACCCCTTATGGAGCCATTGGTTAAGAGTCAAGTAAAACTGGGTTCAAATCCCAGATCTGATCCATTCTACTTGCTCTAACTTAAGATCTCCGAGTCTCAGTTGCCTCAGTAGTAAATGGTACTACTGAAACTTCCCTTGTGGGGTGGACATGAGAGAGAGAAGTAATGTGTACACAAAGACATAAGCACAATGCCTGACAGTTAGTAAGCACTCATCAAATGGCAGCTGAGGTGATCATGAGGTAAACAACCTTTAGAAAGTAATTGCTTACCATCTTCTTTAAAATATGAGGAGAAGGCCCTTTGTAAACATATCCAAGTTTGGGAAACTCCACAAGCCATAGATGTAGCTTTCTTTGTGTCTCTCAGGCCCCTGCCTTTGTTTAGGTTCATTTCATTTTGCTTAGTCCTGAATGTATTAGAAAACTGAGCCAGGTCACCACCTAGTCAGTACTATTTATACTCAATGAATTGGCAAACAGTAATGACTCCTCAGGATTATTTGTTTTGCCATTTTAATAATTACTTACTGGAGAAGCACTGGGTAATCTATGACATGACAGGTTTTGACGTCTCCCAATTATGTGCACGTTGCGGAATCTGTGAGTTAGATTTGTTGTCCTTTCCTGTGGTGGAGATCAGCTTGCAGTTCTTATTTGCCTAACAAGGTGCAGTCCAGGATCCAGCAGAGATCAGATTCTTTTGACAACATTCACACTTGTTTCAAGGGAAGCTATAAACATACAAACATATTACAAGGTGGTGTGGACATATGCAAATGTGCTAAATTTGTAAGAATGAATTTACTCACTTCAAGCATACTAGTTAACAACTACTTGTAAGCTAGGGAAAGAAAATCAGTTCTAGTCTTTCATTTAATAAACAATGATTTCCTTTCAAGCCCTATTCTATACGCAGTACTGAAATGAACCAAAAAACTGCTGATGAGACACTGTGTTTTTTTTTTAATTCATGAACCCATGTAACAAACTTTTATTTTGTGTGTCAGGCACTGTATTAAGTATTGGAAATTTAATGGTTAATAAAAAGAAGACATGATTCTCTCACAGAGTTTACTGTCTCCTGAAGGAAGCAGTTACTGAATGAGCAGTCATAGACATAGATATAGAAATACAATGCAGTGAGGAGGGTAAAGGAGAGATATGCAATGCCATGAGGACAACACAGTAGAGTGCCTAACTTGGTCTGCATTGGCAAGAACTCTTCCCTGCTGAAAGGAGGGCTAATCTTAAATGTGAACGATAAGGAAGCATTAACTGTGTGTGGAAAAGAAAAGAGCATTCTAGGCACATACAAAGGCCCTGCAGCTGGAGTGAAAAGGTGCTTGTGGGGAATGGACAGAGCAATGAATTTTGACGTAGAAGACAAAGGCAAGCAGATAGTGCAATAAACCTCTAAATTCCTTCTCTTTTAATACTCCAAGCTGCCCTTTTAGTTTTGCTCTCATTCATCCATTTATTTATTCGTTGATTCATTCAGGAATTCAACAAATGATTAATCGATGTCATTATTCTGTCGCAGGCCCTACATTAGGTATAGGTACAACAGTAAATCCATAGTCCCAGAACGAAGATCTCACAGGAAAAAAAGGCAATGATGCCCAGGTGCTATGCAGTCACAGAGGAAGAGCATGAACCTCTGTCTGTATTTAGGAAGCTTGTGGAGTACAGGATGTGGATGAAAAACAAGGTAATTTCAAGAAGAAAAACTGTGTACAAAGGTCCAGGGGCAAAGGAATGATTGGCAAGGGCAGGGAAACCTTGAGAGGCTCATTGGAGCTCCCATTGTAGACTATGAGATCCTGATTGGATGGAATGAAGGTAAAGAAGTAGGCAGTAACCAGTCCTGAAAGGGTCTTTTTTTATTTGAGAGAGAGAAAGAGAGTAGGGGAGGGGTCAGAGGAAGAATCATAAGCAGACTCCATACTCAGCGCAGAGCCAGTGCAAGTCTTGATCCCATGACCTTGAGATCATGACCAGAGCTGAAAACAAAGAGTCAGGTGCTCAACTGACTGAGCCACCCAGGCGCTCCCTTACAGGGTCTTTTAAGCTGTGTTAAGAGTCTTGGGTTTTCCCCCATAAGAGTGATGGGAAGCCACTGAAAGAAAGACTGTAAGCAGGGCAGTTGGCATAATCAGATCTGTACTTCAGGGTGATTGTAATTATATCAATATGGAGCATAGAAAATTTACTAGGAAGCTACTGCAGGAATTGCTGAGAGATAATAATGGCCCAAAATAAACTACTGGTATTATGAATGGAGAGATGGGGACAGATTTTATGGCTGCCAAGGAGCTGGAATTTATAGGAATTGTCATCTGATTAGATGTAGGGGGAAAGGAAAGTTGTTAAAAATGTCTTTTGGGATTCTGGTTTGGGCAACTAGGTAGACAGTGGTACCACTCAAAAGATAGAAAACACAGAAAAATGAGTGACTTTCTTAATCATTGTATTTCTTTATCTGTAAAGCATCATTTTGATTATCTTACGGAGTTGCCTGCACTATACTAAGAACTAAATCCCTAGCCTAGATGTTCAATAAACATCAGCAGTTATTTTTATGTTCAAAGTTCCAGAGAAGCAGCTAACCACTGAAATTAGGAGACAATGTGGTTACCAAGAATGTCAGAGAAGATGTTACAGGGCAATTGAGCTAGGCCCCATTGGGTAACAGATCACCAGAGCATAAATGGAGGGATGAGTGGTGGACAACATTTTTGGCAGAAAGCACAGCAGGCACGTCCTTCGAGAAACTGGAAGTGGTCCCCTGTTGCTGGATCATAGGACTTGTAAAGGGGATGGCAATAAATGAGCTACAAATTTAGGGATTATGGAAGCCTGATAAACCAAGCTGAAGAGTTGGCGTGTCACCTTACAGGCCAGCACTGGCCAAAGTTTTTCTACAGAGTGTAAGTCTCTTATAGAAGGTCAATATGGTTCAATTAATGTAGAAAATTCTGGTTTAAACAAAGTTAAATTAACTTTTTTAATACAGGACTTCTCAGAGATTTTCAATGTACATTGTAAACCTACAATAGAGGGATACGTCATGATGTTATTTTTTCTCAAATTCCATACCTCTTTTCCCAGAACACCGATTAACACCTCAAAAGACACAGACAGTTGGCACCATCGGGTTTTGCAAACTGTTCTAGGCAAAGGGGAGCCATACAAGAATTTAAAACAATGAGAGAACCTGATCTGTGAGTTACGAAGATCATGCTCACTTAGTGAGGAGGATGGATTGGAAGGGGTAAAGTCTGAAGGCCTAATGACCTTAAGAAGTTAAATGAGAGAATAAGATAGAAAAGTTATACATGTCAAATAGGAGGCAGCAGCGGACGGGACATGCATGAGTTCGCACAAGTGTGTGTGTGTGTGTGTGTGTGTGTGTGCATGTGTGCGTGTGTTCACTTAGAACAAGCCCCACCTGGTTGTTTGTAGAAGCTAGGGAAGCCTTTATCAAAAAAAATTATGAAGCTCTTTCTCAACATGAGAAATTCTTATTCCAAAACTCTTTTGTATTTGGGATGTCTTTTGATCTTCCCATCATCCTCTGAGAGACTTTTAAAATCAGTTTCCCCAAGTGAGTGTCATAGAAGAGACTTGGCCACAGTTCACGAGCTGGTGAAAGGCAGATCCGGCCTCAGTCCTTCTCATTCCAACCCCAGGGCCATTTGCATCCCGTCTTGTTCCTTTTCAGCAAAGACTTGAGCTACAGGTTGAAGGATATGTAAGACTTGCATTGGTTGAAAAATAAGCAAAAACTTTTTGGTTAGGAGGAGAAATACAAGAAAAAACACAGACGCAGAAACACACATGGCACACAGGAAGTGCCAATCTGTTGCAGGCGAGAATCTTTCTGGGAGTCACCACCATCCTTCAGGGCAGGGCCAGCTCCAAGGGCATGTGACACGTATAATTGCACAAGGTCCCATGCTTGAATTAGTGCTCTGCTGTACTCTTGAAATTCCTAACACTTTTTGAACAAAGTACCCCATGTTTTTATTCTGGATTGGGTCCCACATATTATGTAGCTAGTCCTGCTTCAGATCTCCATCAAGCGTTTGAACTATTTTACCTTTGGGGGCTGTTCTCGCTCAGCTGGATGTCTCTAAATTCTTACACTGTAAACACAAGTGTTGTAACAAGTTACAAGTCTTACAGGTCAACATTTGACTAGTTTTTTATTTGCACATCAATTTCAGCATTTATCTCTGCAATCAAGTTATGAATTCCTTACCAACACTTAAGAAGGCTGGTGCTAGGGGCCCCTGGGTGGCTCAGTTGATTAGGCATCCAGCAACCAACTCTTGATTTCAGCTCAGGTCATGATCCCAGGGTTGTGGCATTGAGGCCCACATGGAGCCCTGCATCAGGCTCAGCTCTGAGTGGGGAGCCTGCTTGGGATTCTCTCTCTCTTCCTCTCTCTCTGCCCCTCCCCTGATCATGTTCTCTCTCCCTCTCTCTCTCTCTCTCTCTCTCTCTCAAAAATAGATAGAGAGATAGATAAAGAAGGCTGGTGGTAAGCACACAGTGGGCAGGTTGTAAATGTTTGATGTTGAATGACCATATGCCTCCATGATGCACCCACTGACATGGAGAGTTTGATACTCCCTGGTAATGAAACCATGGCTTTGAGTTTGCCTAAGAAAGGTATGGGGTGGGAGGAAATGAAGCAGAACTGCCAAAACAATTCAAGGATGAGAACCGGAGAAGTGAATAAATCTGGCTACGCGGACAACAACAGAGCATATACTCAGGACAGTATGTAGTGCCTCATACCAGCAGCTAACACTGATTGGGTGTGTATTATGTGCTCTGGATTATTTTAAATATTGTATATATATTAACCTGTTTAATGTTTGCAACAACCTTATGAAGTAGATACTATTATTATCAGTATTTTGCAAATGAGATTTGAAGCACAGAGTGATTAAGTAAGTTGCCCAAGATTATACTGCTAGGAAATATCGTAGCCAAGATTTGAACTGAAGCAGTGTGTTTCTCAAAAGTCATGTCTTTGACTATTTGCCTCTTACACTGAGCTGACCCATTTTAGAAAGGAGTCTCACATCTGGCATTACTATTAAGGGCTATATATGTGAGAGCTATTATTACTCTCCATATAAAAATATGCATGGGAGGTGATGGCACTATAATTCTAAACTTGCATTTAATTTTGGACATTTTTTTGGTCCTAGGTTTTTTTTCCCCTTCCTTTTCCTGTGCATGAAAGAGATAAAATGAGTCAGCATTTGGAAGCAGAAAGTCCTCTAAACTATGTTTTGTTTTTGTTTTTTTTCTGGGGAGAGAGTACAAATCTTCATCAAATGCTCAAAAAGGATCTGTGACCCTACAATGTTCAAGTCATTACTCAGGGCCTATTCTACTTTTCAGATACAAATTCACAAGCTTTGATTATCACACTTTGTTCACCCTTACAGCCCTGTCACATGCCAGATGGAAATTGCAGAGGTCTCTATTTGAGGCATGTTGAATATAATCATTTTCACTCTATATTTATTCCATAAATATTTATCGAGCTTTAAAACATATACAGACTTGCATATAAATTCAAGGTCCATCTGGCTCTTGAATTTGGCTTCTATGTCTTATCTTACTAGTATTAAGATACTATATCTTAATATATACAAGAGTATTAACCTTGTCCACATAACACTTTGAACTTTTCAAAAGGTTTTCCCACAGGATGAGCTAAGTTTATCATGTGATATGTCCTGTAGTTTCCAAAAATGCCCTATACGTAGAAGTTTTCTTCTCAAGAAGGAGAAAATGACAGAATATGGTAGTGTAGGGAAAGGGTGATTTGTGCTGATTCTACGTGAACGTAAAGGCTTCCTTCCTGGACTTCTGCAGCTGAGGGTCGGGAGGATTGATGCAACCCCACCTGCATCCTTGCCTGGCCCACCTCAGGCAGAAAACTGGAGATGATGAGGTTGAAGAAGAGTATAGAGCTCTGGTATTCTCTTTTGTTCAGGGCTGGCCCCCATAACTTTTGAAGGAGAGTAATAGTAATTTCTCCCCTTGCTATTGACCTCAAAGTTCTGGGGAGTGACAGCAACTTAATTTCCCATAACTTTAGCCTCTCAGAAAAAAGTGGCATGTCCCCCAAAACAAAGGTTGAGGAAAGTCATTGTGGAATGGTGAGCATGGGAGCCAGGACACCAGGGTCCATGCTCTCAGTCTGTCACTGGGTGATTCAGGCAAGTCAGTTCTTTTCATGAAGCATTAGTTTTCTCTTCAGCGAAATGGTAGGCTAGACCTGCCATCTGTAAGATCTGTAGATCTATAAGCCACCTTTTAATGTGAGACTTGCTGGGTATGTGTTTAGCATTACCTAGAGCTAGTCAAACTAAAAAGTTTAAGGGCAGAGTTCCCAAGACTGTCCTCACTTCCAGCATCTACTGCAAACTGGGGGTGGGGGTGGGGGGGTTTCCAAAACTACCTTTAGTTTTAATAATTTGCTAGGACTCACAGAACTCACAGAAAGCTATCATATTTCTGGTTGCAGTTTGTTACAGGGAAAGGATACAGATTAAAAGTAACCAAAGGAAGAGATGCCCAGGGTAGAGTCAGGGAGGGTTCTAAACTTGGAGTTTGTCCTCAGGACACATTAACCCCCCTCCAGTGATGTATGACAACATGTGTAGAGTATTGCTAACCAGGGAAGCTTAACTAAGCTTGGTGTTCAGAATTTTTATTGGACTTCTATTATATATGATTAATTGATTGATTGATTGCTCATATGGTTGAACTCCATCACCAGGTCAATTGATAGCTCATGACCCAAATCCTCAACTCTAAATCACAAGGTCTTTCTGGTGTGGACAGTGTCCCCCCCACCCCATTAAACTGTTGAATGTGGCAACCCCCTCCCTAAAATCAAAGATATAGCTATCAGGTCTGACATACGTTACTTCCCAGAAGCCTAGGGCAAAAGCCAGGCCTCTCTTTGGGCAAGGCCAAATTTTTTTTTTTACTACATAAGCATCCTAGATTTGTTGTTCATTAAGATTCTCTCCCGATAGATCTTCATTACTAAGCAAACACACGTTGACTCTTTCATTCTTTCAAAAAGTACATTCGAGTAGCCAATCTGTGCCAGGCACTGTCCTAGGTGCCAGATACAGAAAAGGAGCAAAAACATTCCTGTCTCCCTGGAAATTGGGCTCTATTGACGTGATAACCAAAGCCAAATACATATGTACAGTCAGACAGCACTATGGGGATACAGAGTGCTGGGAAGAAGGAGTGCTATTTTATTTTATATGGTCCAAGAAGGTATCTCAGAAAAATTGATACTGGAGCAGACACTGGAATGAGGTGAAGCTCTTTGCTCTGCTGCTGTCTGAGGGAAGGCACTCAGGACAGAGGCAACAGCAGGTGTGGAGGTCCTGGGACAGGAGTGCTCTTCCTGGTGTGTTGGGCAGACAATAAGGACGCCACTGAGTCTACCTGGGAGGCTGGAAGGCGTAGGGAAGGGACTTGAAGCGAGAGTTGGTAGTGCTTCAGGTAAGAAGCAGGGGCGGGAGGAGGGGGAGGGTGTGTGGGAAGAACAAGGACAGAGCTATAGCTGGGGCCAAATCTTAACAGCATTTTAAGAAAGTTTTACTCTGAATGTGTAGGAAGCCAATAAAGGGCTTTGAGTAGAAAAGTGACATGAAGTGATTTGCATTTAAAAGGACCATTCTGCCTGCTGCATAGAAACCATTCTGTAGGGGGTGAAGGAGGAATCACAGGCTCACTCAGCTGGCTCCTTCCAGTCTTGAAACAATCATGGTGATAAGAGATGGTGGTTGGCCCTCAGAAGCAGCAGTGGATGTGGTGAGAAGTGGCTGGGTTCTGGATGTGTTCTGAAGCTTTGCTGAGGGAAGGATGTGGGGAATGAGAGAGGAACCAAGTAATAGGAAGGGGGAGCCCATGGACTGGGAGTATGGTCAGTGAAATACCAGATCAGCTGTGAGTGATACGAGTCTAGAGGTCAGAGGAGACTGGTTTTCAAAATCCAAGTGTGGGGTCTTGGATGACCCCATGAGACTGGATGAGGTCCCCTGGGACCGGATTGTGGATAGAGGAATCCAAGAACTTGGGAGTCTAGGATATGTGTACGTGTAGACATCAGACAGTGGGTAGCAGGAGGGTGGAGAGCGGTGCTGGGAATTAGTGAGGAGAGCATGTTAGGAAGGAAGAAGCTCTCAGCTGCACACACAAAACTGTTTACATGTGTGTTAGAGGTAATGGCATATCTAATTGAGTAAAATCTTCAGAAATTAACTCACTGATCACGTGACCCCAGAATTCCATTCTCTAATCCAATGTAAAAGAATGAATCGCTCTCAGGCAGATTCCTATCACTGTATCTTTAAATTTCTCCACCTTTAGTGGTCATGACAGAGTCCAGGTACCCAGCTATGGGAATCCTTTTTTTTTTTTTTTTTTTTTTGGCAGTGAAATCTGCGATTTGGCTGGAATTGAAGCCATAGGCCTGTAAGAGCCCCTATTACAGTGGCTGAATTACACATTTCTTGCTATCTATTTTATATGGTTATGTGGTGTCATTTCAGCACTTTTAGAATCTGGTTCTCTTTTTCCTCTATTAATTCAGCTTACTAGTTTTAAGGGAAAATGCAGATTGAGTTCAACTGTACTACTGTATTTAATATATGTATATGTATATGTGCATGTGTCTATGTATTTTTATCATATTCAGTTTTATTACTTTAAATATAGTTGTGAGAGTCCTTGTATTAATGTTGCTTGGTTTGATTTTAGCATGACAATCTTATTCAAGTCTTTCGTAGATGAAAATTTCTCTTTGAAGGAATACAATAAAACTCATTTTGTGAACAGAACGTTTTGGAAAACTTTATACTTTTGCTCTAGCCACTAGGCATGTGGTGTTATTGAGCCCTAGAAATGTGGCTCCTTCTGAGAGGCACTGTGTATGTAAAATACACACTAGATTTCAAAGACTTGGAATGAAAAACAGAGTAAAATTAGATCATTAATAAATTCATATTGATTATATGTGGAAGTCATAACATTTTTGATATATTAAAGAAAATATCTTTTTTCCAACACTTTTTAAAACATTAAAAAATATTATTAAAATTATTTCACCTGCTTATTTTCACTTGCTAATGTAGTAACTACTTACAAATGTAGCCTGCATTACATTTCTATTGGAGAGAGTAGTTTTGTGCATTTGGTAGCATATACATTTATACCCATGTCCCAATTTTCTCATGTACAGAAAATGATTTTTGACCTTTTCAATACAAGGTTTCACCTGAAAAAGTGTTTCTTAACATTAAAAAAAAAACTTTAAAAAGTTTCTTATTACAAAAATAATACATGTCCTAAATTTTCTTTGACAAAAATATGAACAACAAAGATAACCACACATAACCACCACACAGTACATTTATATATTGATTTTGACAAACACATATTTTTCCACACTTTTTTTTCACCAGGAAAGGGGAAATTGGTCAGTATACATTGTTTTTTGACTTTCTCAACAATGTAACATAGACGTCTATCCTTGTCATTACATACCTTTAAATTTTTCCTGCGCCAATATTAGCCCAAAGGATATATCATCCTCCAAGAAGCAACAGTGGCTTATGATAGCAGAGATTTTTAAATCTTTAATAACAGCTTTATTGAGATACTATACCATACAAATTCACTGTTTTAAAGTATGCAAGTCAGTGGTTTTAGTATATTCAGAGTTATGCAACCGTTGCCCTTATCTAATTTAGAACTTTTTCATCACCCCGGAGAGAAACCCCTAATCCATAAGCATTTACTCCCATTCCCCCACCCAGTCCCTGGCACCTAATCTACTTTCTATCTCTATGGATTTGCCCATCCTGAATATTTCACATAAATGGAATCATATAAGGTCTTTTGTCACTTAGTATGTTTTCACCACTGATCCATGTTGTAGCATATATTGGTACTTCACTACTTTTTATAGCTGAATGATAATTCATCCCCTGGATATGTTTCACTTTATCCATTTATTAGCTGATGGACATTTGGACTATTTCCACTTTGGGGCTATCCTGAATAATGTCGCATCGTGAATATTCATCTATAGGTTTTGGTGTGAACAAGTGTTTTCTATTCTGTTGGGTATATACCTAGAAGTGACATTGCTGGGTCATATGCTGTGTTTAACAATTTAAAGACCTGTCAAACCATTCATTGCTGCACCATTATACAATCCCACAAGCAGTGTGCAAAAGTTCCAATTTTGCCACAACTTCACCAACACAATAGTAAGTGATTTTCAACTTACAGGATATTCATTCATAAGAGAGACAAATCAAAATCGCTTTCAAAAAAGAGTGACTTTGGGGTGCCTGGGTGGCTCAGTTGGTTACGCGTTTGACTTTGGCTCAGGTCATGATCTTATAGTTCGTGGGTTCAAGCCCCGCGTCAGGCTCTGTGCTGACAGCTCGGAGCCTGGAGCCTGCTTTGGATTCCGTGTGTGTGTCTCTCTCTCTGCCCCTTTCCTGCTCATGCTCTCTGTCTCAAAAATAAATAAAACATTAAAAATTTTTTTTCAAAAAAGAGTGACCTTAACCCACCCCAACACACACACACACACAGAATGCCAGGTTTGATTTTGGGTATCTTATTTATCTCTATCAGTCTCAGTGAAGTGGAGATAATAACAGTACTTACAAGGGCTGCTATTAGAATTAAATGAGATGATGCTAGTAAAACCCCTTGCACAGCACCTAGTACATAATATATGCTCAATAAGTGAAGTGCTAGCTATTAATATTTTATCAATGTCTCAATATTTTTCCATTATGTGTACCCACCATAATTTGCCTAGTCAATTCTATTGTTGGACATTTAGGTGGTTTCCAGTTTTCATGACCAGAAACAATGCTCTGAGAAATGACCTGATGGCTAAATTTTTGCCCACATCTATGATTATTTTCTTAGGATAAATTCTGTAAAGTGTTATTGCTGGGGCATATTAAAGAAATTTGAAAGATATTTCCCAATATATATTCTTGTCTGAGTTATGTGAAGTTTTCTTTTGAGAAAGGTAATCAGAAACTACCCCTTGAGTATCGCCAAACTGGTTTTGTAAATCCTCACCTATACCTAACAAATATTATGCAAATTAACACTATCTTGAGTAAGACAGCCTAAATTTAACTCTGAAACCATTGAATGAGAAAAGGTACAAGAGGATATCAGGTCTCATCCTCTCAGATCTGGGCTCTTGGATTTTTGTTCCTCTTCTCCCATTGTGTTAATATCCTAATGAGACATGTTGAAGAGTTATCAATGAAACCAGGCAGAATGGATGTTTCTGTTTTGCATTTAGGCAAATCCAGGCCCAAAGTAAGGAGGCAGTGGAGCTTGAACAGTAGAAAAGGATGATTCATTGAGAATGGGCGTGCACCTGACGTTGCTTATGTGGTCAGGTCCCTTATAGGGGCAGCCTCTTCCAATTGCATAGCCAGCCTGGGGAGGATCACTCAAAGGCTTCAGTTTCTTCTGATGGATATGGGAAATCTTCACAGTAAAGGTAGGATTTTAAGACATTTAGCATTATGGCTCAAGTTTGGCTGCGTGGTGGGATGCTCTGGAATTTGACACAGATTGGGAGATTTAGTATTGAGAATTGGCAGGAACTTTGTGTAGATGGCAGGGATGGGCAGGAAGATATATCAGCGAGTACTGCGTTGCTATTAGTGTGCTGGTAAATGGTTAACAATCAGCTTTCAAAGCAAACAACAAAAAACCCAAAGCCCTGATTTATATATGTTTTTTTTTTTTAATTTCCACAATACAAATATCCCACCAAGGCAGATTTCAGATTTTAAGCTACCAACATGATGTCCCTCACAGCAGAGCTGGAAATAGATGTGTGTAATCGGCCCATTCGGCTCTCAATAGCCAGTACGTAGCAGTTCCAGCATACCACTGTTTATTTGCATAAATTACTCCACTTGGATAAATGAAGGAACATTTTACTCTGTGAAATCCATTAAGTATCCAGAATCTAGATTTAATACATTTTTAGAGCAAAATGTTTTGCTTTCTTTTCCTAGGTTAAATGCCATATCAAAGGTTCCCTTGTGTGGTGTTCTTACCTATGGTAGCATGCACAAAAAGGAATTATAAACCTCACTAGAAGCTCAGGAGGTTACCCACTGGACAGTGAACACATAAACCACCTGAGACAGAGAGTTGAACACTCGGTGCTTATTGATCCTAGAGACGGATTTTGTACAATTCCACAACAGAGAAACATGATTAGGTCTGCAGGTATATAGGGTAATCCTAATTCCAAAGGACTTTGTGGTTTATAGAGGGCTTTTTGCAAGATGGTAAAATTTCCTATACCCAGTTTCTAGTTGCTCATTAAGACGGATTGATAGATAGTGAAACTCAGGTCTCTAAGTCACTTTTGTTCAGTTAAATGATGCCCTGTAGTGCATCTCTCCAATTCTGTGCTGATGGAGACCCCCAGGAGCCACTAGGAGGGAGAAGTGGCATCTCAGCCCTAAGCAGTTAGGCTGTCTGTACAGCAACTCAACAACCCTGTGAAGGAGTTTCTATTATTTTCTTCTATTTTGCAAATACAGAGGCACAGAGATGTTAAATTACTTGCCAAAGGTCATGAAATTTATAAATGCCTGAGCTGGGATAAACCAGGACTGCCTGACACCTAAAGCCTCTATTAAGAATCTCCAGACTGGCTCAGGTCAGAGGTTTTAATAAAATTGTAGATATTTATTGTGTTAATTGGACAGGATGACCTGAAAGGTTTCAGTGTAAGGCAGCACTAACCTAACCGGGGTGAGGGTATATGACAGTGTTGGGGGAGGGGGGCCATGACAAGGGTGAGAAAAAAAAAGAACGTGTCTACATGCCCTGATGCCGAATTGTGTAATCTAAGAAGCCTGTGTATTTGTAACGGGCCTTTTTTGTGAATTCAGTCAGCCTTTCAAAGTGTCTTCTGCCCCTTTTGTAGCTTATGGCTTCCTTTACATAAACTGTAAATTAGACACTAAGTTCCATGACAGCCGACTGACTATATATTTTATGCGTGGATATTGCTGATACAGTCCCATTCTAGTGGCTGAGACAGTGGTTG
The DNA here is from genome assembly GCF_018350155.1 of Leopardus geoffroyi. NCBI lineage: Eukaryota > Metazoa > Chordata > Mammalia > Carnivora > Felidae > Leopardus > Leopardus geoffroyi. The sequence continues at coordinate 122,151,793 of NC_059326.1, read as the reverse complement.
CTTTTCTATTTGTTCCTTACTGATGGTGAGATGATTGTAAATATCCAACAAGTAACAACAGTATGTTCTTTCCAAGATCATTCAGTCCACGATCTCATTAAATCCTCACAGTAACTCCATGAGGTAGATACTCTTTTTCTCCCTAATTTAGAGGTTTAAAAAATACCTTAGGGGAAACTTGTAACTTACTCAAGGACACAATAATAAGTGCCAGAGAATCATCAGCTTTGCTTGATATCAGAGCCTCAGCACTTAACATTATGCTATAGTCTGTTGATTGATAACGCATTTGTTGCATCTCTAAGAAAGCTCATGTTTGAAGATCGGATGAAAGAATTTCAGTTCTGTGAAGAAAGGGACTGTTTTGTTTTAACTTTATCCCCGTATATTGCTCAGTAAATATTTTTGGTCCGTATACATATAAGAATGGCTAGGACAATTACTTCCATTGGAATAGGACTTACTAGAGTAGAAGATTACTGCCTCACAACAGGTTTTGTTGTTGGGTGTTGTTTGTTTTGGTTTGGTTTTGCAAGAATTTTAATAAGGATTGAGCTATAAAACCTAAATATTACAATATTTGCTGAACTGGAGAAATTCCATAATTAATTCACTGAAGAAATATTTATTTACATCCATTCAGCAAATATAATTGAGCACCTACTAAGCACCAGACATTTAATATAGGAGATATATTAGGAACGGTTGATAATAATGAGGAAACAACTATTACAGAATGTGGTGATCCATGAGGAAGACTCACCGCCCCCCCCCAACCTCCACCAAAAAATATAAAAAGATGTAGAGACCGTAAATACCTGAGGAAGAGACTGTGGTCTGGTCGTGTAACGCCTCAGTGAAGTAGGGACAGTTCAGCTGACATGCTGGAGAATGCCAAGAACATGAGGAAGGAGCTTAGGGAATGGCATGTGCAACTTTCAAAAGCTTGTGGAAAGAATTTGACATATTGGAGGACTAGAAAGTTCAGCAGGTCTTCTGAGAAATGGTCTATACTGTCCTCTTACCACCACAGGATTGTACGGGGCTTCTTTACCTTACCTTTACCCTTACCTCCTTTACCACACATCATTGTGTTCAAGCACAAAGCCAACAGTCCTTTTGGTTTTGAGCCAGGGTCTAGTCTCCATTGATCATGGGAGAAAAGAGTGGTCCACAAAGTTGAAATGTTGGAGTCAACTTAATCCATGGAGATCTCTCTGTTTTTCCGGGATCGTTGAATAAATAGAGGAGGTATTTTGCTGGAAACATGAAAAGGAAGCTTAATCTATGCAGGGGATATTTCTCCCATTGGTTAGAGTGGAAAATTACTCAAGCACAAACCTGGCCAGTGGGCCTACCCAGTTCATCATGCAGCTCTGTTCCAAGGTAGCCCACATTCCAGGAAGATAAGGGGAGAACTTGCAAATACTGTCCCAAGGTCTCCTGTCACACCTTTAAGTCATTTCAACAGAAGGCACACTGTCTTCTTACCACTTTGAGAGGAACTTAGCGTTTTCCCACCTCTGCCTGCCCCTTCCCCATAACGCTGATCGGCAAGAGAAGCTGAACTGTGTAACTGCAGATGAGCCGACCACCGGAGACCTGGTGATGGGTCCAGTTCATCATGTGGAGGAACCAACCATGAGCTGAGGCTGAAGTGGTGGGTTAAATTTGTTACTGGAATTTCATTTGTGAAATTTGAACAAGTAGTCAAACAATTCTGTGAGGCTTAGCCACAGACGAGCATAAAATGAAATCCATCGTAAGCTGAACTTCCCTTAAAAATTACATCAAAGAATATTTCTACTCTCTTCTTCATCTGGCTTTCTGGAGATGGGGACGGTGCCATTTTCCATCTGCCGGAAGCATCCACTCTCCGTGGAAATCTAATGGCGATTCCCAACCTCGGTTAAAAACTTGTTTTCCCATTTTTTTGAACTGCAAATACTTTCTAAATTGTGTGAGCCGAAGCATTGTATGTATATAATTAACTCACAGGTCCCTCTGGGCTCATCTAGCTCAACTTGTGGAGTTTAACTGAGCAAGACGTTTGCTGATGTCTCTTCCTGCAGCGACACCCACTGAAACAAATACCTTCTACAAGTGGAAAAATGGGCAAATTTCTTTTCCAGTTTGGCTTTACGAAGCTGTGATGTTCGTAAGTGATGTTTACTGGTTTCATAACAGTAGTGATCAAATTTTCTTTCAAGTACAGGTTTTGTAATTTTCGAAAACGTGGGGGGGAGGGTGGTGGGGGGAAGGTGGGGAATTTTGCATTTTCCTCCTAGGTGAAGCAGGGAGGCAGGCCTCTTTTTTTGTATTAATTGGATCCTCAAAGTCCCCTCAGGGTAGCAGTGGCTCTCTGTGGGCACAGGCCCCAAGGCACCTTCCCTGTTGGGAGCAAATGTGAGCAGTTTCTGCAGGGTTGTGCCTTGTTCACAAGCAAGACCTACAGCCGGGCCTGCAGCGTTTGTCCAAAACAAAGTGCAAAGGGCTAGGGAAGGTGGACTTTTCCAGAGTGACTGTGTTGGCTAGCTTTTTAAGTCAGCCCTCTGCTTCCCTCTGCCTGTGTGGACACAGACGCCCACAGTTACAAGCGGGTGTTGACTCTGTTTGGAATGGGGAAGTCGGACGTGGTGGCAGAAAAGTTCTGGCCCCTGCCCCGCTTTCTCTTCCTAGCACAGGAGGCTTCAATTAAGCCATGGCAGCCCTTCTTCCCATTCTCTCCTCGCCGAGGCTTCCAACCCCAGGCCTCGCCCTTTAACTTGATTGAGGCACCGCAGACCTCGCACAGGGGTGAGCAGAAAGGGACCTGGATGCAATCTCCCTGCCTACCCAAGAGGGACCTACTTCTCTCTGCGGTGCTGAAGCGCAGGTGTCCGGAGCACGGCAGCGAGCGGGGGACTCCGGGGGCTAGAGAAAAACGCCGCCCTTGGCTGCGTGGCGCCGGAGGAGGGCGGTTGCCGGAGCGCGTCTCTGGTTTTCACGTGAACCCGCCAGCTCGCTGCTCTGCTGCCCAGGTGCGGGTTCGCGGCTGCGTGCGCCCCACTGCAGCAGAGAGCAGCCGCAGCCTCTGCCTCGGCCACCAGCGCGGCTGGGGAAGAGTCCTGGGGCTGCTGACGCGGTTGGGAGGAGCCTCGCCTTTAATGCACCAGCCGCCTCCAGCCTCCTCCTGCAGCAGCGGCAGCGGCTGCGAGTGCGCGCGTGTGGGTGTGAGGGCGAGTGCGCTGGCGCCGGCCGCAGCGCCCTGCCCAGCTCCCCGCCGCCTTCCTCACCCCCGCCGGCCGGAGCCGCCCTCCCGTGGGACCGGCACCCTGCTCCGGGCCGGGCCAGCCCGAATCCGGCCCCTGCCGTCTCGCCACTGCAGCTCGGGTCCAGAAAGGCACCATTTTGTCGCGGCCGCCCGCTCTCCCAGGGGGAGGAGGGACCTTTTTTGCATTTTGGAGCGGCTGCCAACGTGGGGAACCTGTTGGGCATCTCCCCAGCCTCGCTTGTGAGCGCCTCCCGGGCGGCGGGCGGGCCCGGACCCCTCGGGGCACGGCGCATCTTGGCACCCGGCGGCAGCGGAGCCGGGCGCAGCATCCTCGCTGGGAATTGGAGCTGGAGTGAGCGCACCGCGGGAGGAGCCGCCGCAGCCTCGGAGATCCCGAGTGGAGGAGGTGACAGCTCCATTGCCGGGTTTTTATTTTTTTTCTCTCCGCCTCCCCGTCTCCTCCTCAGGCTCGGACCATGGTGCAGTCCCACCGGCTCCCCTGCCCCCCTCTCCTGTGAGACTGGCTGCGGGGAGGGATCATGGATACTTGTCTGCCGGCTTCTGGTTCCCACGCAAGTAAGCCTGCTGTCAATGGAGGAGGACATTGATACCCGCAAAATCAACAACAGTTTCCTGCGCGACCACAGCTATGCGACCGAAGGTAACGCCAGCCCCGCCGCATTCCGCCGCTGGGGCCGGGGCGCAAGTTGCGGATCGCTGGGCTCGGCGGGCAGCTGGGCGCCGAGTGGCGGAGACTCCTCCGGGCCCGGGGCTGGGGCGGGGGCTCGGCCCGCGGGGGCAGCGGCCAGTGCGCCCCACATCCATCCGGGCTCCGCGAGACGAGCCCGGCGTTCAGCAGCAGGTGGACCCGGCGCCCACGGGAGTTAAAATGGCCCTCGGGGATTAGGCTTTTCAGGGTGGGGCTCCCGACTGGAAAAATGACCCCCTGAAGGCAGATAACACCTCCCCCGAGATGTTTGCCGGAGTCTTGCGGGGGAGACGAGGAAGGGGCCCGGAAGGATCGTAGGTCTTCCCCTCCCTGAGCGGAATGATGTTGTGTCTCTCGGTGGCTGCAGGGAGGGCATGGTTTCATTTCCTGCCGGTCTCTCTCTCCGGCCGGGTTACCTGCTCAGACAATCAGAAGCCCAAAGGACCTTTTGCAAAGGGGCGAGCCCCTCTCCCCTTGGAGATGAATTAGCAAGAACTAAAAAGGTAGCTGGGGAGACCGCTTTCCAGCAGCGAGCGAACGAGTCCGACACGTGGGGCGAGCAATGCGATCAGTGGGGCCTTTAAAATCACCATTATGAATTCTGCAGCAGTAGTTTCTGCTGAATCAACAGCCAGCAGAAAGCAAGAGGGTTCAGTAAGCTGAGCTTTGCCAAGAGGTGAAATTGTCGTCTCTCTCTCTCTCTCTCTCTCAGCGTGTTCTGACATTAGCAGGCAGGCACGGAAAGTCAGCAGGTGGAATCTCATTCTGCCTTTTGTGTGTGAATAGAGAGTAGAGGCATTTTTTCCCCCCAAATGCCCAAACTTTTACATCTTCGCTTTCATTTTCTACCTGTAGGCCCTTTCCTTAACCGCGCATAGAAAGTGTTGCATTATCACGTTGTAATATCCACGTGAGAAAACGTGTGTGAAAGGGCTTTAGGAAAATGTAGCAAGGTATGTTAATTTAAGATGATTCTTGTTATCCTTGGATACTAAATTTTCTATAATACTTAATCAGATCAATACTCCCAGGAAAAATGTGATGGGGATGGGGTAGGAAAGGAGTTCAAACTCTGAAAGAAATAAAGAGGCACACAATGTGGGGGCAAAGGTGGCATCTTCCATAAACATCTCTGTAAATTTTATATTAAAAAGAATGCCCAGCGCTGTTGAAATATATTCTCCATTCATCATCATTATTGGAAAGCATCCAGCCTAATATGTCCATGGTGCTAGACAGATTAAGCAGACTTGAATGTGCTCTGGCGTTCAGGAGCTTAGAGATGGCTTTTAAGATGTTCAGCCTGTCCCTCCCCCATACAACCACCATACTCGCTGATTCTTGTTATTTGCAGGCTGACAAGGTGGCTCTAAGATGTTCTTTCTCAGTCTTAGGTGCTTTGTCACTGACTCATTTACCAGGTAGATTAGGACTTGCTGTGTGTCTGAGCATGTTATCCAAGACAGAAGTTGGCCTTGGGTCTATTGGTTTTTGGGGTGGATGTTTCTTTCTGTTTGTGACAACAAAGAAAGAGGGCTGTCTTCGTATTTTCTTCTGTGTTGTATTATGCCTCTAAGTGCCGACACAGGAAACTTACTGAGCTGGGAAGATGGGCAAATTGGGGCCGTGTGTATAGGGCCATGATAGGAGTATCATCTTAGTGCTTTCAGGGCCCTAGATATTACCTAATCTCTGTTCTTATTTTATGGTGTTTTTGGGAACTCTGATTCTGGTTAAAATATCTGGGTTCATATAGTCAAAACTGAGGCATGAGTTTATAGCAAAGAGCTCTCTCAAATGTTTCTAAATCAATCTCTCAGGAAATTCTATCACACACACGTAACAATGAAAACTAAACAAAACCTTTATTTCACAGTAAACCTTCAGGTTTCTTGATCTTAGTGAAAGTCTGGTAAGAAAAAAAAATGGAACTTGGAAAATGTAAATGGCAGAAGTTGGGTAGAGAGGGAAGTTCTCTGTGGTCTTCATCTATTCATTTTAGGGACCATTCATGCAGTGGTGCTGGCCAGAGTGGGGATAGTCCATCCTTGTCTTCTGATGAATACCTTGGAAGTGCCAAGTACACCAGGAAAGATCACCAGATCAAAATAGTCTTTGTTCAAATCCTGTTAGTTGAGGGCTTGCCCCCAAAGTTCCTTCCTCCTTTATTAACTTAAATCCACTGCCTCCACAATCTGACCTTAGTTTCTGGGTCCTTCTATGGACTTCGCTTTTCTTTTGTCTTCTTTAATATTTTGGCATTTTCCTACCTAGCCAGATATGTCAGGGTTTGGTGGGTTTTTGTTTTTTTTTTTCTTTTCCTCCAAAATCTCCTTCACATTTATCTCTGAATTTTTCTTTGCTTTGCTCAGATCATTCCACACTGCAGTATTCTATTTAAAGCTGAAAGGTTTTTGCTGTGTAGTTAGTGTGAAGGACTCTAAGCTCAATTTGCATTGTAAGTGGTAGCTGCGGGCAAGTTCCGCCAGCTAAGAGCAATGCAAATGCTAAAGGACACTTTTACCCAAGCTCTCCCCTCTTATTTTCTCTCTCTCTCCCTCCTCCCTCTCTGTTTCTCTCCCTCCCTCCCCTCCCTCCCTCCCTCCCCTCCTTCCCCTCTCTCCCCTCCCTCCCCTCCCTCCCCTCCCTCCCATGGGGAAGAAAAAAGATTGCATGATGTGTATTTATTAAAGATATTTCCTATGACTCTTTTATTCTGGGCATCAAAGTTACCACCCTCACCAATCTTCCTCTGTCTTTTTTCCCTTTTTAAAGTTAACATCTTTGAGCATCTTCTATTTTCAGTGCACTTGCTGAGCTTTTTAAATAGAGCATTTCAATATCTCCAAGTCCTGCTAAGTAGATGCTATTAACATTTTCAAACAAGGAAACTGGGCAACTGAGGCCCACAGATGGTACTCATTTGTGAGGGTCACACAGATGAGCAGAAAGCTTGTCTTCAAACTCAAGACCCTTTTTAGGCATATGCGCCTCCATGAGGAAATTCTGCACTGCCTCATTTTCCTTCCTTCACCCATTAGCTCCTGTTATGAGAAGACCACAATGGTTTTATCGTTGTATGTAAATTGTGTTCCCATCTGGTGTAAAATTCTTGGCAAGGATCATTTGAATGTGTGTATATGGGATTATATGTGAGGAAAAGTGGGGTTGGAATGACTACAAAAATAAAGTCAACACAGTGTTTTTACTGTTTTGTTTTGTTTTGTTTTTTTTCAGATATGGAACTCTGGGTTTCCTAACCAAGGCTTCATCTCTCAAATCTCTCTGATCTATATGTGGATTTCTTTCTTTCTTTTCAGACTTGTTAGAACTGACTAAAACCCTTTCTTCATTAGGGCATTTTGAGAGTTATCTACATTAATTTTCGTACTCTGACACGGGGCCACGGATAGAATAAATATTTTTTTATAGGTGAGTTTACAGAAATGGCAATCTGGTTAGAAGAGGAAGTCAGAGAACACGTTTTAAAATTATTCTGTTCTCAGTTTCCTTAGCTGTAAAACGGGAATAACAATAGAACCTATGCCATAGGAAAAAAAATTTAATACAGGGAAAGCACTAAATACCATTACCTCAAGCAAAGCTAGACCTTCGTAAATGTTCTTAATACGTTATAGCTATATTTGCATAGCAAACATACTTTTTCCTTGGATTGTGTGTTGATTTGGGATGATCCTGAGGGTAATGGCTAGTGGAAATGGCAGAGAAGTCACTAAAACCCACCAGTCTCTTATCAATTCAAGTGTGCCCCTTGGATCTTGCCGTTGAGTAATTTGTTTTAATGTACTTGCTGGTTGTATTCTGGCAGCTAGTAAGTTCCATCTTCTCTAAGAGGCCTTTCAAAACCTATATTGTTGACACATTGTAAAAGAAGAAAAAATTTACTTATTTCATGTATTTTTTATTATTATGTATTATTATATAATTATTCATTAATTCTGCCTGTAATTTCTTCCACAAACATAGTTGACTGTCTGCACAGGTGATCCAGCATGGTCCAATACAGACATGATATTAGTCTGGTGCAGGAGGCAGACAATAAATATTTTTGCAAATAAACACATAGTTACCAATTGTGATAAGTGATAGAGAAAGCATAACATGCATTAAGATCATATATAACGCAGGAAGGTGGATCTAATTTAGTTTGGGGGACTGGGGAGGCTCCTCAGAGGAAGTTTTAAGTTGAGAACTAAAGAATAAGTCAGGCATTAACAAGAGCTAAAGACTGGAGTTAGAAGAGATAATAGGTACCAAGCCCAGAGATATGAAATAGTCTGACGGATTGAAAGACTAGAAGGCTGCCTGTGGCTAGAATATAGGGAACAAGAGGAAGCAGCAATGAAAACGAGACCAAAGCCTGCAGTTTACTTTGAATGCACCAAAACCAGGAAAGATCCATGCTAGGATAGAGGGATGGATGAATGGATAGATATATGATATAGCAAGTATGAAATGTTAATGGTAAAATTGAGGTGGTCTGTCAATGGATAGCCACTGTAAATTTTTTTTCCAAGTTTGATGTCGGTTTGAAAATTTTCATAATAAAATGTTACAAAAGAGAGACTGGAGAGGTATTCAGAGACCAGATCACATTGAGCCTTGACCATAAGGAGTTTGGACTTTATCCAAAGATGGATCGAAAGCCATTAAAGGATTTTGATCAAGGGGGAAATATGATCAGGTTTGTTTTTTTCAAAGCTCCCTCTAGCTGCTATGCAGGGTGGGGTCAGAGGGCTGGGTAGGAAATGAATAGGAGTGAAAGAAATAATTGGGACGCCACAGCTGTACTCTAGGATAGTGGCAGCAGTAGAGATGGAGAGAATTAGATGACTTTGATACACTGTAGAAGAAGAATGGATAGGACTTACTTGGTGTGATTCGGTGGAGATAGAGAAGTAAATGCGGATGAGTGTCAAGGACAACTTTAGGACTTTGCCATGACAATGGACGCATAATGGGCCTTTTTACTGACACTGGAAAAAAGACTTTGGTAATTGGTGTGAGACATTTAGCCTCAGAGTGATACTCTCAAGCCATTGGATATCTGGATCTAAAGCTCAGAAGAAAGATGGGGACGATGTATAATTGGGATGTCTACAGCATATTGAAAGTATTTAAAACCATGTGAATAGATGTGATGCCTAGGAGAAGAGCACACCAGGGCAGAATTTGAGCCAACAAGGATGATTGTCTTGTCTTGGTATAAATTGTAACAAAAAGGGCCTCACAAGGGAATGCCTTGGTGTAAACACCATTAACCGCACACTGAAATTATTCAAATAACACTCTATGGTCATTTCTCAACAATGTGGTGGCATGAGAAGAGTCCAGTCTAGGGTGAGTTGAGTTTAGAGGGTCTCCAAACTTGAATGAGATCTGTGTGATCTCTGATATGTCATAGCTTTGGAGGAACCTCAGGCTAAAGGTGAGAAACTAATAGTCCCTGCTTCCTCCACCCCACCGCCATTTCACACATGATCAAGAGGGAAGCGAAGGTGAATAAAACGAGGAAGGTACATGAAAATGGCTTTTGATATGAAGGCACTAAAAATTAAAAGGAGGTGGTGTCCCATGATGGAAAGCTGCCTTGTAGTTCCTTAAGTTGCTTTGATATTTGTATGCAAATGCCAGATCAGAACAGTATTTCCAATGCATATGGATGAATGTTTGAGTTCTCTGCCATTCTCGGAAAAATCTGAAATGGAACGTGGAAAGAAGCTGCCTTATACTATTGTAAATGACCTTTCTGGGGATGGGAAATGTTCTGCTACCAAATATAATAACCAGAGTGCATTGAAAATCACTAGCAAGTATTCATTATTAGCATCCAGGTCCCCAGGGGCAATCTCAAGCCCTTTATGAGGGCTGGTCAGAAACATGCCAATGAACCTGGGGTGAATAATATTAGGCCAGTCCTGTCAAAATATTGGTAAGGCTCAATGAAAAGAGCACAGCTGTAGACTGACATTCCTAGACTCTGGCATTTGCATTTACGAAGAAACTAAGAGTCTAATTTCAGCACTTAGCTCAGGGGAGAGAACTGAGGTTTCTCACTTGCTGTCCATTCCAGGCATTTTCCTAGGTGTTTTCTCATGTGTTAACTCATTTAATCTCTTTGAACAGCCATAAGAGAAGGGTTGCATTAGCCTCATTTTTCAGAATAAGGGATTTTGAGCTTTGGAGAACCCCAGAAACTTGTGTAAGGTCACATACTTGTAAGTGGTAGAACCAGATTGGCCGCCATGATTTCCTGGACTTGAGGCATGTACTCTTGGCCCACCCCTGCTGCCTGTGGTCAGGATTTTAGGAAGGGAAATGAAGGTTATACTCTCTCTTTGGCATATATCCCCATGGTACATGTTCAGTGCTGCTAGATTGACTTGTCTCATCTTTTTCTAGAAGGGCAGTGCACATGCCTGGGTCTTCTCCATTATCCCACAGGGAGGAAGTTGAACTCCTCTACCTTGTGTCAGAGTCCTTAGCCGATTGTCTCTTCTAGTTGTATTCTACTCTGTAAAGAAAGAAGGAAAATATTTATGGAACTGCGCAAATTGTGAGAATTAGCTGGCTTTTAATACCCTTCTCCATGTCCTCACCCCTAGTGTAGGATGTTAATAATGCAGTTCCCAGGTTGTGCTGGGATAGCTCCCCTGGGCCTTCTGGACACCCATTCTCCAGAACTGGTGGCAATTCCTATAGTTGGCTAAGGCAGCAAAAGGAATGCATAGAGGCAGCTGTTGATGGCAGTTGTACTTTGCGTATAAATGTGGAGGTGTCTGAGGCCTTGTTTTTGGCCAGACAGGCTCACCTGTGCTATTTGCCTCATCCTCCATTAGTCAGATTGCTTTCAACAAACTTGTTATCTTTACCACCAATTTGCCTTCTTTTGCCTTTCCAGTAAAACTCTAGAATTGGGCTGGAAATCAGAACAGACCAGATCTGGAGTGCTTGGATGGCTCAGTTGGTTGAGCATCCTACTCAGCTCAGGTCATGATCTCATGGTTCATGGGTTCGAGCCCTGCATCAGACTCTGTACTGACAGCTCAGAGCCTGGAGCTTGCTTTGGATTCTATGTCTCCTTCTCCCACTTGCACTCTGTTTCTCTTTGTCTCTTTCTCTTTCTCTCTCTCAAAAATAAAAGTAAAACATTCAAAAAATTAAAAAAAATAGAAAAGACCAAATCTGACATAACTATTGCATTGGAAGCAAATTGTTTTTACGAGACCTCTAGGAATTTTGTCTGGAATAGTCCAGGAGCCCTTGAATTCTTCTGTTGCAAGTTCACTGTGGAAAGAGTGGGGAATGATGATGGTAGGATCTCCATGTGTGAAATCCACAGAAAACTAATCCGTATTCATGTTGGACAAGGGGTCATGGTAACAGAAAGGGATAGGTGTGCAGAGGGGGAGTCAGACTCTCAGTTCTTTGCTTCAGAAGAAAGAGACCTGATTGCTTACAGCAAATGTAGAGAAATGAAGGGGCCTCTGTGGGCAAGGGGCAGAACAATGCATGGTATCTAAGGGTCCGGAGGAACCTCAGAGGGCAGGATTTTAAGCCCAGAAAGGAGAGTCTTCTAGAAGGCACGTGCCAAAGAATACCTTACCTGTGCTAAGCTTGATGCTGGGGGACTGGCAACCGCCTCCTGCATATGCATTTCTGATTGTACTGCTGTGAATCCATTCAGTAATGGGCCTGAAGTCATCACAGAATGGCAGGCCACCTCCTCCACTTAATGTAGGGGCTCATCTCTGGGACCCTCAGCAGACACATAAAGATGTGGAGGGTGGACAAGCTCTAAACAGTTCTCGTGGAGACTATATCGGCAGCAAGATGCTGAGCACTCGTAGGTGGTCTGAAAGACAAAACTTGGATCATTAAGTACAAAATATTAACAGGAGGTGTTGCACCGAAGAGGAGAGCTATATAAGAAATTCAAGGAGAGTAACATTGCTCCTTTAAGTTTGCGGAAGTCAAGCTGCGGCCAGAGACACCCACGTCAGGAGGTCGGTTGGTTCACAACACTGGTGTTCTTGTCATTGACATTCTCTTCTGTGTCTTTATATTAATCAGGCAAATAATACATACGTGCCTTCTTATTTGAAAGGATTCCAGCATTACAGAAGTAGACAAAGCAGGGGCACCTGGCTGGCTTAGTGAGTAGAACATGTGACTCTTGATCTTGGGGAGCTGTAGGTTTGAGCCCCATGTTGAGTGTAGAGATTACCTAAAAAAATTTTTTTTTAATCCTTAAGGGGTGCTGGGGTGTCTCAGTTGGTTAAGTGTCTGACTCTTGGTTTCGGCTCAGGTCACAATCTGGCGGTCTGTGAGTTCAAGCCCAGTGTCAGGCTCTGTGCCGACAGCTCAGAGCCTGGAGCCTGCTTCGGATTCTGTGTCTCCCTCTCTCTCTCCACCCCTCCCCTGCTCATGTGCTCTCTCTCTCTCTCTCTCTTGCTCTCGCTCTCACTCTCAAAAATAAATAAACATTAAAAAAGTTTAAACTTAAAACAAATATATTTTTTTAAAAAGGCAGTAGACAAAGCACAGCATGAATCACCCTCTATCCCCACACTCATTCCACTTCCCTGCCCAGAGCTACCACTGTGAATAGTCAAGAATGGCCCCCTTTGTATGTATTTTCATATATTTAAATATACATATGCACATGTACACTGGGAGAGGGGTTGTTTGTTTGCATAACTGAATGCATACTGCTTGTTCTGTTTACACTTTGTTTATTCTCCCACTCCGAGATCTATCTGAAAGATCTTTCCATGTCAGGACAGCTACACTGGCCTTGTTCTTTTTAATGGCTACATAGTGCCCTGTGGTATGACTGTATCATAGTTGATTTAGTAGTTCCCTTGTGGAAGGATGGAAAGTTATTTTTTTTTTTTAATTTTTTTTCAACGTTTATTTATTTTTGGGACAGAGAGAGACAGAGCATGAATGGGGGAGGGGCAGAGAGAGGGGGAGACACAGAATTGGAAACAGGCTCCAGGCTCCGAGCCATCAGCCCAGAGCCTGACGCGGGGCTCGAACTCACGGACCGCAAGATCGTGACCTGGCTGAAGTCGGACGCTTAACCGACTGCGCCACCCAGGCGCCCCAGTTATTTTTACTCTTTATATTACATACTATGCTGTGGTGACTCTCGATCTGTCTATATACTGTTTGTGTTCAAAGGTTCTCTTTGAATCTTCCTGACTTTACCATCTTTTTTAAAAATTTTATTTTTTTTAATTTACATCCAAATTAGTTAGCATATAATGACTTTACCATCTTGAAAGCCAAAATGTTGGTTCCTATTCCTCAGCAAAGAATAAGCAAAGAAGGAATCTCTGGCCCTTCACTTCTTCTCTAGTAAACCTTGGATAAGCCATGTAACCTTGTGAGCTTGAATTTCCTAATGTAGAAAATGGGAATAGCTGTCCTATCTACTAACATGTGCACGGCACTGTATATTCTATAACGATTTTGAATTTGAGTGTTAATAAAGAATAAGGTTGATTGGTGGCAGTTGTGGATGGCTTGCTATGTGCCAGGAACAAACTTGAAGTTTTATAGTATTTTTCTTGTTTAGTACTCAGAAGTCTATAGGTTGATACTGTCCTTAGACCCCTTTAAGTAAAAAGTTGAAGCAGAATGACGTTATTACTTGTCCAAGGTCACCCTCTAGTAAGTGGCAGAACAGAAGTCACTTCTGGGTCCATCATCGTGGTGTATGGATACACCTGTTTATATTTTTTTAATGGCTATTGATTTCTTTTGAGAGAGTGTGAGCCAAGGAGAGAGAGGGAGAGAGAGAATCCCAAGCAGCTCCATGCTCAGTGTGGAGCCCAAGGCAGGGCTTGATATCACGACTACGAGATCTTGACCTGAGCCAAAATCAAGAGTCGGACACTCAACCAATTGAGCCACCCAGGCACCCCTCGACACACCTGTTTAAAACAGAAGTCATGATGTTGACACGGGGAAAATATCATTCATTCTTCTAAAGAAATACTACTTTGAATCAGTACCAATACACAGGGTCCAATTATTATCAAGATTTTGAAAATAAACAGAGGGAACATTAGAAGCATCGTATGCAGTGATGTAGAATGCACATCAGAAGACCTGGGTGTTATTCCCAGTCCTGCTGTCATAATTAGTTACTTATACTCTGTGGGCTTCCGTTTCCTAATCTCCTGAGGTGAGGCTGAAAATGGGGGAGGGGTGGCATGCTCCCCATAGATTTTTGTGGCTCTAAGTTTCTGTGATGCACTTTGTATTGACCCACGGTGTCATTTAGATCTCTTGAGTCTGTTGAGACATTGTGCTCAACAGTGTGGGGGACACAGGCTTAGGCTTTAAATGGCCTCAGAACTCCAGGCTTGGCTGTAGGAACTGATGGGTCAGATCATCCTTCTGGCAAGACGTCTCTGGTGCAGCCAAGAGGTGGAGCCAGAAAGGGAAGCATGTCTTTGCCAAAAGCTGCTGCAGATGGAAGAGCCAGTCTGTCTGGGCAGCCCATGACTTTGAGAGGAGCCATTTGGCAACGTTGTTGGCAGGAGCTGCCTTGCAGCGTGAATGCTGGAGACTGTCCTGGGCTGGAGTGAATCAGGGATGCAGCAAAGGTGGCTGGTGGAACAAATAACCATCTGGTGAGCAGGGCACTGCTCATCTTGCTGCACTGACAGAGAAGAGGGAGTGCCAATTGGTGAGGCTGGGCTCTCGGTGACGTGATCTGACAGGCACAATAAAATGGCTCCCCTGCTGTTGTACACCCCACGGAGGGGGTTAGGAATCCCATGTGAACCTGCTCTTTCAGAAATCAGGAAGGCTCCAATCTCTTTGACTGTCATAGGAAAGGAAAGTCATCATGTCAAACAAAGTTGACTTTCTGTATTTATCACCAGCTGCTATGGCTGGTTGTGCTGGTGAATATGGTGAAATAAAAGTTCTTGTTGTCAAGCTTCGTTCCATCTATTTGGCAGCGGATACTCTGTCCTTCTCAAAGCTTCGGCGTCTGTGCTGCGTTTGCCTCTCAGTTACACCAGGTGGCTGAGGGGGTAGAATCAGACCCCACGTGGCTCTGGAATCACCTCCAGCAGTACTGATTCTGTGGCCTTGGACGGGTCACTCTGTCTCTGATTATTTCTTTTACTTATAAAATATGGCAGTGGTTGAAGCAACATGCCCCTTGCTAGCATGCTATTATTTATATGCGAGAATTAAATACAAAAGAATCCCTCTCTTACTCCATGTACTTGGGACCAATGGTTGATGATCAATTGGAAGAACTAAGGCAGAAAAAAAAATTTTTTAATGCTATTTTAAATTGCATTGCCTAATTTTGATAAAGAGTCTATTGAAGAATCAAGACTTCATCTTTGAATATGAGTCTGCTGACTGGGGCTTATATTTTTCTTAAACCACACCCAAAATTGCAAAGACCCTGTCTGAGTTTGGTTTCCTTGAGGCTGAATGACGGTATACACCTGAGAAGCAATCTTACCACAGACCTTTCTAGATTTTTATGATTGTCCCCCATCTCTTCTCTCTACCATATTTAATTTGACAATTCTGTCACTTTTTGAAAGCATCCGACTTAGTTTTCATACGAAATAATCCTTTTCTTCCTTTCCACACCGTTCCTTCCATCACCTTCCATATTTGATTAAATAACAACTGTAACTGACATCAAGAGATATGGGAACAAACAGAACTGACTTGGAGTAAACATGTATCTCAGCCAGAGGAAGCAGGAGTGTGCCTGTGTCCCAGAGATTAGCCTGCTAAGTTAGCTGTGTGTGTAGTGCATGTGAGTATAGAATATAGAGGCCCGTTTTACAGAGTCAGCTGAAGGCCTTTTTCATCCAGTCTGTTAAAAGGGCCTCTGTTTTAATTATGGTGAGGAGGAAGAGCCACCATGGACTGAGTGCTTCCGGTATACCAAGAATTGAATTAAGTATGCTATGTATGTTCTACATGATGTACTACATATTATGCATCTATGTATATATTGTGCACTATATTGATGTGTATATATATGTATGATACAGATACGTGCATATGTGTGTGTGTCTGGATCATTTAATCCTCAGAGAAAACCTCAGAGGTATGTACAATTAAAGCTTAATTGAGTGAGACTTTAGGTCCTTTTCACCATTTCCCAATCCCCATTTCCCAGTGCAGAGCCTGGCAAGTATCACTCCTTAGATGATTACTAAGGAAATACAGGGATAGGCTCCTATTCCACTGACAGTGAAACTGGGGCTTAGAATATTTGTGTGATCTCCCCAGGGTCAGTCGGCAAACTCAGGATTTAAAATGATGGTGTGTCTGACACAAAAATGTACGTTCTTAAGAACAAATATAGAGATATTACAATAACCTTTTTTTAAAAAACTCTCAGACATATGCTTTAGGTTAGAATAAACATCTAATAGGATAGTAATTTGATATCATCTCCACTTTGCACAAGTATATAGATATTCTAGAACAGGAGTTGATAAACTTTCCTATAAAGAGCCAGTTAATAAACATTTTAGGTTTTGCCAACCATACAGTCTACGTCCCAGCTACTCAGCTCTGCCATTGCTGCTCATGGACATAGCTTTATTGTAGCAAAACTTGATTTACAAATTCAGGTGGTAGCCCATGCCTGGTAGTTTGCTGACTGCCCATTCTAAAGACAAAATTTGGAACCCATGAGAAATTAAAAAAACGTTGGTCTTCCAAGTCATTGGTGGCAGTAAGTGCTAGACAGAAGCTTTCCTGAATAGGAATGGCTTATGGTCAAAGCGGGGACTTGGTGGGATTCTGACAGGTGATGAGGAGTGGCAAAGGCTGTCCTCATGGAGAAGGAGGTCTTGCATGACGTTAGGCAAAAGTACGTGAGGAAAATGGCATGTTGTTTGAGGACATGAGCTAGAGACTAGACACATAACAGACTGTTTAATAGCCCATTAGGATCCCTGCACATAACCACACCTCTTTTAGTGGTGTCCCACAGAGTTCATGCCATAGTCATTTAAAAAAAATATTTATTATTGGTGCACCTGGGTGGCTGGTCAGTTAAGCATCTGACTTAAGCTCAGGTCATGACCTCGTGGTTCTTGAGTTCAATCCCCACTTCTGGCTCTGTGCTGACAGCTCAGAGCCTGGAGCCTGCTTCAGATTCTGTGTCTCCCTCTATCTGCCCTTCCCCCACTCATGCTCTGTCCCTCTTTCAAAAATAAACATTAAAAAATAAAAATATTATATACTAGGTACCATGCTAAAAATAGGAAAACAATAAAAAAAACAAAGACCCTACCCTCATAGAACTTACATTCTGTTGGGGAGATATCCATGAAATAAACACAAATATAAGAATATGAATATAAATCTTATTAAATACTATGTAGAAAAAGTAAAAAGGCTGTGGGAACAAAATATATGCTCACTGATGAAAACATGAACTATAAAGAAAAGTGTAATAAAGAAAACTGAATTTACCTCTAGCCCCAAACATAATCATTACAAATATTTTCAGTGTATTCTCTTCCAGGCTGTGTGTGTGTGTGTGTGTGTGTGTGTGTGTGTGTGTGTGTGTGTGTGTGTCAGAGAAAAGAGAAAGGGATGGATTAATACTGGAATTATATGTAAAATGGTATCCTATCTGTTGTTTTGTTTTGGTTCCAAATAATACTGTGAGCATTCTTCCATAACATCGTATAGTTGAAACAGAATTCTGCCATTCACCTAATACTTGAAGTGTAGATTATTTCCAATATTTTGCTGTAATAATTGTGTGATAAATAATTGCATGAATCGAAATCATCCCTAGTTATTTTCTTAGGACAAGTTTCTAGAATCCAGATTGCTGGGTTAAATGGTACACATAAATAAGTTTCTTGATAGGAACAATTAGGTTTCTAGATAGTATTAATAAAATGCTTTCTACAAAACTTGACCAAGGAAGACCTTTGCAGTTGCTGTGGCCCCTCGCACCATGTTTTGGTCTATATTTTGCCTCTGCCTCACATTGTCACAGTTTTCCAGTGGGAATTTGTGCAGGTGAAGATTAGAAAAAAATTGATAAAGATAGAACCATTGAACTTTAATTTTCTCCTTTGCCCTTGCCCTTCCCCAAAGCCCAAGTACTTTTACCCATTCTGAGAAGGGAGGCAATCTCAATTCTCAGCCACTGCCATTAAATACATGGGTGAGTAGTTCGTTCCCTGGGATTTAGTTGCCCACCTATATTAACTAAAATGACATTCATGGTTCCAGGGCATCAGTTGTAGATAAGTATATGGAACCTGGTGACCCAGAAATGTTAATTTTCCTCAAACTGATAAGTAGGTGACTTCAAAGAAAGAGTGACCTACTATGACAACTAGCATGGTTGTTTAATGAGCTGGCCTCTCCTGGGGTTCAAATTTGTCATTTCTGAAAGCTGTGCTACCTTTTTTCCCTGTTAATACCGTGTGTGGTTGAGTGCAACTTGAACTCAGATAAATATGAAGAAACTAAACTTTATCATTGGCTTAAGACTTGCAGACATCTCTAGTTTTCCTCCAAAAGTTCGGTGCATGATTTGATGGAATTGAAAAGTATAAATCTTAGAAACTACCAGTGGGATTTGATTTTTAGTGAGTGATTTTAGTCCCTTGTCAAAATATATGGGCTGTCTGCATTTCAGCAGTCACTGGAGATTATAGGTAGGAGTTGATTTGAGGTCTCAATCCATTTTGTTTGGAATTTGGTCATTTTTCTCCCTGTGAAGTATCTTGAGGTAGCGAACTGAGAATATTAAGTCCTTTGGAACGTTTTTTTTAATTTAAAATTTTTACAAAGTTTAAAGGATATATGGCTGGGTGGGTGGATGGATGGTCAGTTAAATGGATAAAGATTTGTGATAGTCAATAGGGTATCCAGTTGCTTCCTCAGAGGACTAAGTATTCAAGCATCTTCTAGAAACATGAAGTTTCAATAATAATTTGGGATCGTAATATTAAAGTCTACCTCTCCTCTCCTTTCTCTTCTGCCTGGGAAGCTAGGGCAGGTGGGATGGGGTGAGAGAGTGAGTATTTATTAGGGCAACACAGGTCCATGTGAGGATGCTTCCAGGAATTCATCACTGGCACTAATTTAAAAAAAAAGAAAAAGAAAAAGAAATAGGACGGGGGTGGGAGGGAAATGGAGAAGAGCTGCCCTGAAACCCTGAGCCAACAGAAAAGACTGGGACAGTTCAGTGCTTCCGGCTGACATCTCTTACAGTGGCCAATATCTAATCCCATCCCAGTTCTGTAGGATTAGCTGGATGAAACTAACATACTATGCTTTGAAAATCAGAGCTCTCTGGTCACTTGATAGGATGTAGGGGGAAGATTTTTGGTGCAGTGCCATGTGTGAATGAGGTGTATTTCCCTATAGGTTCTGTGACCCCTTTCAGGGTCAGAGATCAAAGACTTGCTGAGGTCTCCCCAGGACCTAAAGAACTCTGTGCACTGTGGTGAAAAAAAACCCAAAAGCAGTCTGATTATCATACTGTGCTTCTGCTGCCAACATGCTTACTCAGTCCCTAAGCTTCCTCAGCACAATTTGAGATGGAAATTTTCTGATCAGAATTTTTCCTATAAGTCTTAGAAACTTGGATTTAAGCCTGTTATGTGGGCTAGGTTTTTTCTTTTTCCAGTTATTTGACAAGCAGGTTGCTTTTGAATCACTCATTTGGATGGCCTTGATCTAGACATTGGTACGTGCTGAAAAGGCAAAACACTATTTTCCTACTTGTGCTTGGCCCTTTAAGAAGATTGGGCCATTGACCATTTTCTCCTGTGCTGTAAACCTTACTATTTCCTGCCTGTCCCCTCATCTCCCAGCTTGCCTCCTAACTGATGTCCAAACCAACCATACGGGCTTGTGCTGCATCCTCAGTGTCCCCAGGCCATCCCTGCTCCCTGTTTCTGTATGCACCATTTCCCTTTTACTGGGACCTAGATGGCCTGCTTTGAATCTTTATTTTCCTGTGAATTTCTTTCTCAATTCCTTGAGTTTTTTAATCATAACAACAGTTCTGTGATGTGTAGGTATTATCCCCATTTCATGAATGTGGACACCAAAATCCAAGTTCAGGTAGCCCGCCAGAAAGAAGGGGGCCTGCACATTTTCTCTCCAGCTAGAAAGAAACTCCTGGAAGACATTCCTCACACCTTTACTTCCTTAGTTTATTCTATAGAGGACAGTGCGTTGCTTTGCACACAGGCGCTTAGTAAGTGGCTTTGAACTTGATTTGAGTAGCAGAATAGATCGGTAATGTCTCTGTAGTTAGGACAGCAGCCAGGTACATATTCTTTACTCAGGAGCTTAAACTTACGGCTCTATCCAGACATGTTCAAGCTAGATTCTCCTACCCCCAACTGGAATTTAAAGATGTGCTATATTGCAGCCACTTGGAAATTATACCAGCTAATTAAGAGCATAGCCTATTCTTTCACTCATTTGTTTGTTTATGTGGGTTTTTTTTTATTTTACTCTTTAACCCTTCAGGTATTGATTGAGCAAATGAAACCTCATTCATGCTATCCAAGTTGGTATATGATGATATAACTATGAAAAACTATATAAAGGTTTATTAACATTGGGTTATAAGGGGAGGAGAGAAAAAATAAATACATAAATACATAAATAGGACTATTACAAAATTGAAGGTAGCCACATCCATGATAAGAGGAGCATGTATAATATGATTCCTTTTCCATAAACTTCTGTGTGTGTACATAAAGAATTCCATGGAAAGAATGGCTAGTAGATTATTAATAATGGTTATCTCAGGCTGATGAAATCTTAATTCTTAATATTTATATTTTCTAATGTATGACAGTTTCAATATGTATAAACATTGTTTACACAATAGAAACAATAAAGCTGTCATTATGGTGAAAAACAATTCATAGAGTATCTATTGGGTGCAAAGAACAAGACTGTGGGCATCAGTGTAATAAATACCCACCTGAGTTCTTCCTGAAGTCAAATTAATAATTCTTCACTTGAAAATCACTGTGAACCCTGGAAGAGTAGTGATAAGTGAAGACTAGTAACAGTCAAATTCTGTAATAAGAATTCCATTCAAGTTCTCTTACCTGTAGGTCTGTGTGAAAGGGCTTTGGCAATGGAATTGGTCCTTAGATTCAGAGCCACTGTGGTCTTGTGGTCCTGTGTCTAGGTTGAAATAGTAAAGGTAAGATGATCTCTCTGACCTCAGCCAATCGTTTCATAAGGGGGCTAGGAAAGGCTCTGGATGAGTCCGTGAAAATCTGCTGCAATTATGGAAAAGCCATCTTAGAAAAAATGTCCTAGAGCCTGCAGGTCAGAGCCAGCCCCTCTGCACATGAAAGATCTTGCAATCTGTGTTTATTGACACAGAAATTGGTTTTAATTATCCTGAAGGAATTCCTGGCATGTTTTTCCAAAGGCAGTCTTTAAATGCTTAATCAGTGGATTTCTGATGACCAGACCCTACTGGAGAGGTCTGCATATGGCGGCAGTTGGTCAAGTGTAGTATATTGCAGTGTGGCTGCTAGTGATGGATTATAGGTATGTTTTGTCAGAGAAATGTAGGCCTGAAAATACCAACATCCACCCATGAAACGATGCTGGCTTTGGAAAGTATGGTATGTTTTATGTCTGAGAAGCCTCGGTTTCCTTCCCAGCCATTGATATGGTCTAAGCAACCTCCATAACCTCTGTTTTTGGTGTCCTGAAAGTAAATTGCTCTAGAGCCGCAGTTTAGGCAATCAGTCAGCTTCACAGCCCCACAACTAGTGACTTGAAAGGAGGAACATGCCTTCCCAAGTATGGATCCAAGGAAAATATACATTCCTAATCTTTGCTTTGGCTTTACCCATTTGTGTTGACCTACAAAATATTTTAAGAAAAGAACTGTAAAAGGAAACGGAGCATGATGGTGTCACATCACAAAGCCATTTTAATCTTTCTGATGCCTTGAGGGGAAACCAGGGTCCAAGATAAACATAAAAGCACCAAAGGAATTGTTTCCTTTTCACCTCTTTGCTCTTGCATCTGTAGGTTGAATCCTCCCACTAAGAGTATAAAAATAGTCAATAGTGTTGCATACTATCTTTGATTCATGTCTCCACGTGTAACTCCAGATGGAATCTCCTTTTTTTCTCCTTGCTTAAAAATGTCCTTCACACTATCCCCTTTCACTGCTGTTTCAACTAATATACATAGAGGCCAAATTCTACTCTCTCATGTAGACATGCAAAAGAGATTAAGTCAGCACCTTGAAATTGGAATAGGAACCCAAAGGCATCTTTGGCAAGATACATTGAGCCACACTTTGAGTTGCTGAGAGTGTCTCTGTCCTGTGTGTAGTGACACAATGGTTTGGTGGTGATCCTTTTTGCTTGCCCGGGAACGTTTCTCAGACTATTTCATGCTGACCTTCACTGATCTGGAGATTTGCCAAGCTTATAGGGAAGTAAGGCCAATGGAAACGAATCCCTCTTAACCATCACAACAACTGAGCAAACAGTTCCGCAGATGTCCTTGGTACAGCTGATGACTATCATGTTTAAACAGTCCCTCTTCCTCTTGTCTTTTAATTTAGTCTGTAAGCTAACTTGGGTTAGCCAGGTTGATAGGTTAGTGGCCAAATTTTAGCCAAGGAAAGAGTTGCATAAAATAGTAAAGCCATCTTACACCTGTGAAGGGGCTTTGTATTTCTACAAAAGGATTTTCATGGCTCTTGTTCACTCTGCACAGAAAAATTGGAGAATGAGTTTATTTCTCATTTCCTCAGTACAAAAACTGAAATTTAGTGGAATTAACTTGCCCATGATCACATACCTGGTGTGTGGTGGAGACAAAATGGAAGTGCAGAGATTCTGATCCCTGAAACAGAGCTTTTCCCATGATGTTACAACACTAAATCAACTTCCACTGAACTCCCAACTGGATGAAATTTTGCATTCTTGGGAAAAAGTGTTCATTGTTGCTGATTCTCCCTGCAAGATGTTGGCCACCTACATCCTTAGCACAAGGTTCTTTGGGGGAGCAACTTGGTATGTCATTGAGTGTGGGGTTTGTCTCATTTCCTTTTTTTTTAAAGTTTTTTTTTTTTTTTTTTTTGAGAGAATGAGTGGGGGAAAGGCAGAGAGAGAAGGAGACAGAAAATCCCATGCAGTCTCCACACTATCAGTGCAGAGCCCAATGCGGGGGGAGAACCCATGAACTGTGAGATCATGATCTGAGCTGAAATCAAGAGTTGGACCCTTAACAAACTGAGCCACTCAGGCACCCTGGGTATGTCTCATTTCTAAGGTCATTCATTGTTACTATTCCAAATGGAAGGGTGTTGAGGCCACTCTCTTCCTTGGAAGCCCCAGAGAGCTGGAGTTTGTGTGTCTAAAGATGTGGAGAAGGCAGTAGACTTAATTTTGTTTCAGTACTGCATACTACACCCAAATATATAACTCTTGAATATCTGCCATTTACAGCAAGTGAGAAAATAGATAAGAAAGAATGGATGAATTATCACTAACACCATTCTTATCCCTGGAAACATAAGGGTAGCGAAGCTCCATTTACAGAGTGATTTTTTACGTGCTTATGTGTACTTCTTTTGCTTCATTTCCATTTAAATATGTGAACAATGAATTCTTTATTAAGATGGGCTTATTACTTAAGTCCTTGAACCATAATTGCCCATATGGAAAATTGGGACAGTACTAGTAACTACCTTCTATGGTTGTTATAAGGATTAGTGAAATGGTACAGCGGTTAGTTCAGTACCTGGCATAGATTAAACATTGAGTAAGTGGTTGTTTGGCTCTCTTGAGTATTTCTAGAAGCCCTAACTGGTCATAAGTATTATTTGCACTGAGCCATATATTCTTTCTCTTTCCAAATCCCTAGAGTTTAGGCTTATACTAAAAATTATACTTAACCAGTGGAGAACACTGACTCTGGAAACCACTAGGTTTGTATTCTGGCTCCATCACTTGCCAGCTCTGTGACCTTGGGCATGTGGTTTATCCTTCCTAAGCACAGTTGCCTCCTCTATAAAATACAGATAACAATGCTTAATTTCCCAAGGTTGGTGTGAGTATTAAATATGACAGTGTATGTGATGTACTCAGGATAATTCCAGGTGCATAGTGTGCAGTAACTGCTAAATAATGTTAGGTTGTATTTACATTAATATTAGTTCATTCATCTATATCCTAAAACAGAATCATTACTGTCACAAGGTGGTTGTTTTCATTACAAAACAGTGGAGGAAATAACACTCTAACCCTAATCTTTGATCCAGTACCATATCTGGATGGTGGTGATTTATTTCTTTTAAATAATAAATATAATCTCATATAATAATATATGGAACCCTGTGAGAGTCTAAGCCAAACTGCTGCTCTTTTCTGAACATGAAATAAAACACTGGGAAATGAAAACCCATTATCTACTCTATGTACCATCAATAGGATGGTTTTTAAAGGTAATAGCATTGAGATATTAAAAAAGTAATGATAATAAGTAAATTATAAATTTCTCTTTCTATATTAGTGGTATTCTGAAGCTTCTTTTTAAGGCTTAATTTTGTTGTTTTTTTTAAAAATCTTGTAGCTTTATTTTAGAACTTCTTCTTGTATTGTCTTATTCATAGATTCTCTTGAAGAGAAGGGAGGCTCTTGTAACCAGTGACACCAACCTGTTCCTGTTGGTGAATACGTCCAGTTGCTTAAAAGTTATGTGTACCAGAGCAGTCTTTTTTTTTTTTAACCCATTGCTTTTAGCCCTACACTGTGAAGCTTTGTATCCTAGTGTACATGATCCCTCTTGAAGTACATGAAGCCTACTCCCCTAACACTGCCCCAGTCTCCTCAAAACTCCTTATATGCCTTCTGCCTTCTGTTTTCAACTTGAATGTTTATTAGAATCACCTGAAGTGTCTGTTAATTGCATATTGCTAGGCTCCTCCCAGAGTTTCTAAATAAATAATACTGGGAAAGAGCCAAAAAATTTGCTTTCTAGTGGTGGCCCAGCTAGAGCCACTGCTGCTGGTTGAAAGAAAGCAACTCTTTGAGAACCCCAGGTCTGCAAAACCCAAAGACAGCCCACTTCCAGGTGAGAAGGCTGAAGCATAGAGAGTTTTTATAGTGTGGCTATGTTACCATATTAGCCTTGATTTTGACATACGAGGAGTAACCTCAAAGAGGCTATAGTGGGGGCTTGGGGAGTGTGTAATGCACCTGTATATAACCAAAAATTGAAGCATCACTACCTCCTGGAGTCTGGATCTGAACCCCCTGTTTGTCACAGGAGCCAAGGGAGAACCCGAGACAGAGAATAGTGGCACAATAATGAAGCATGAACTATCCAGATGAAAGCACCTATGGAAATAAAGGTATTAGTATTACTCTTTATACCTACTGTTCTTAATAAAATAGCAACATGGAAGTGTCGAACAATTCCATTTGCTTAAAAGTGGTTCTGGGGGCTCAAATCAGTTCCTTCACATATTAAAAAGAAAGTATAGATAGTAAGCACTGTTGGACTTACTGTTTTAAGAACTAAGAACATGTTTTGATGAAATGTGTTGTTCGTACACAGCAATAACAAGTAATGACTGGTTATAAAATTACCAGGAAAGAGGTGTGGCTCTGTATGAATGGACCCTGCTGTATAAGATGCTAATAGTGTATGTAGAGCAAGCTAGAGAACCAGACAGATACATTAACTGCTCTAACAGAGAAAAATGGTTGGGTCAGTAGGTGAAGAAAGAGATAAGAGCTTCTTAGTTTGTGTATAATGAAGAATGAATGGCCTTACTAAATGATAATTTTAAAAAAAATTTTTTTAATGTTTATTTATTTTTGAGAGAGAGGCAGAGAGTTAGCAGGAGAGGGACAGAGAAAGAAAGGGAGACCCAGAATCCGAAGCAGGCTCCAGGCTCTGAGCTGTCAGCACAGAGCCCGACACAGGGCTTGAACCCACCAGGAGATCATGACCTGAGCTGAAGTCAGATGCTTAACTGCCTGAGCCACCCACGCGCCCCCTAAATGATAATTTTGAATTAGAAGGGAAATCTAGACATGACAATTTGGGAAAAACAGTAACTTCTTACCTGTATTAAATGCTTGAAGGTCCTATTAGTATAAGTAGGAGTCATCCCACATGATTGGGATGAAGTAGCAGGAAGGCTTTTCTGCTAGCTTTGTTTTATTCATTTCTTGAAACTATGTGGTGAGACTGTTGAGCTTTACAGCCTCCTCATTTGACTGTGTTTCAGGGCCCTGGGCAATAACATCTTACATAAGAACTCTAACTGTTACTGAAAAAAAAGAATCATCAGAATTCTCTCTTGAGGTGGAGTTTGTAACAGAGATAGATAACAACTGTGAATCAGATTGAAGAATAAGACCTTTAAGAAATGGTATGGGGAAAGAAGAGTTTCCAGATAAACATTTACTCTAGGAAAATGAAATGAAAAATGTGGTCAAAGACTTAAAGGGAGGGGCGCCTGTGTGGCTCACTTGATTGAGTGTCCAACTTTGGCTCAGACCATGACCTTGTGATTTGTGGGTTTGAGCTCCACATAGGGTTCTGTACTGACAGCTCAGAGCCTGGAGCCTGCTTTGGATTCTGTGTCTCCCTCTCCCTCTGTCCCTCCGCTGCTGGTACTCTCTGTCTCTCAACAATAAATAAACGTCAAAAAAAAAAAAAAAAAAAAAAAAAAGAAAGACTTAAAGGGAGAAAAAAAAATAAGGAGCAGATGTGTGTGTGTATTTATATATGTATATACGTTTATGTATATTCTCCGCCGGCTTATAGATAAGGGTCAGGCTTTGGTGTCCCAAGGGAATCATGCGGCCTTCGTGTTACCCTATATAGACTCTGGACAGGTTCTTGATGTGCTTTTTTATATAAGAGAAGAGGCTTTGTGTTCATATAATACCTTGGGGTGTTTGTGATCGGAGGTGGGGTTGAACTCTTTCCTTGCTAGAGAAAGATTCTCCACTTTTCTGTCTGACCTATTTTAATAAACAGTTTATATCTGTTGTAATTTCAATGTGCCTTTCTTACATTCCTGGTTACATACATAGCAACCAGGTAACCTTTTCAGTATGTTCTGATATGGTTTTGACCTGCGGTCTGAGTTTCATTGGATTTGGCCTCAGTTGCTGCTTTAATGAAATAAGACTAGACGGACTTCAAATGGGTTTCCCTGGAGCTGTCAACCTTGATGCCCTCCTTGCCTCCTCCGAGAGGGAAGGGAGGGGAGGGATTGAAATATTTGTGGTTTGGTCATGTTTTTCTGACCTGTGTCGTATCAGCTTAAAATTTCCAAAAGCACAAGAGCAGCAAGTGGGAAAGAGACAGTTCATAGTCAGAATTCAAAGAGCTTGTTGGGGGGTGCCTGGGTGGCTCAGTTGGTTTGGTGTCCGGCTTCGGCCCAGGTCATGATCTTGCGGTTTGTGGGTTCGAGCCCTGCATCGGTCTCTGTGCTGACAGCTCAGAGCCTGGAGCCTGCTTCGGATTCTGTGTCTCCCTGTCTCTCTGCCCCCACCCCCAACACCTCACACTCTGTCTCTCTTTCCTTCAAAAATAAATAAACATTAAAAATAAATTTAAAGAGCTTGTTGGGAGAGAGACTGCTTTTCACCGCACCTCATCAAGTCCAACTGTTTCTGAAAAATCCTTTCGAAGTACAAAGGCAATGCCCTTTTCCAAATGCTGAGGGATTGTGGCTAAGCCTTGTTCATAGCTCTGTGATTGAGTGTGAGGTATAAAATGAATGAATGTGCTTGTGTTAACATAATGTAAGCATCACTTCAAGGGTTTTTTTTTTTTTTTTTTTCACAAGTTCAGCTACTTTCTTCAGAAATGGAATCCATTAAAATTCAGTTAAGGTTGCCTTGAGTTTTCATCAAGGTTTCATCATGAAACCTTGAGCTTTCATAAGGTTATTTAACAGCAGTGTAAGGGCATAAAGCCATCTACGACTATCTGACTTCCCAAACGGTGCTCCACTGGGAAACAATACTGTTGTATGTAGCAGCAGAGTCGTTTGAAAGGAGGCTGCCATATAACCTTTCATTGATTAAGTATTTATTGAGCGCTTAGGTGCCCGGGGCTGAACTCTGCATTGGGATACAGAGGGGTAGTACACACACCTGGACTCTTCCCTTCAGGAACTTACAGACCAGTAGGGACACAGGACAACAAGTACATACAATGCAGTATGAGACGTCCTGTGATGGGGACGTACAAGGGACTGTGAGATGATGTAAGAGGACTCAGTGGAGAGCTCATGAAGAAAGACATGGTCTTCTGAGGCCTGGAGGCTGAGGAGAGGGAGTCAGATGATATGAGGAAGAATGAAAAGTGTCCCCATGTAGGGACAGTGGTGTGACCAGAAGATAACGGGTTCATCCTACCTGAGTTACTTAGCAGTTGGGTGACTTCAGGGAAAAGTCCATCTTGACATATGATATTTGTCTTTCTCTGACTAATTTCGCTTAGCGTAATACACTCTAGTTTCATCCATGTTGTTGCAAATGTCATGATTTCATTCTTTTTGATCACCGATTAATACTGCATTGTATATATATACCACATCTTCTTTATCCATTTATCTGTTGACGGACATTTGGACTCTTTCCATACTTTGGCTATTGTTGATAGTGCTGCTATAAACAATGGGGTGCATGTGCCCCTCTGAAACAGCATACCTGTATCTCTTGGATAAATACCTAGTAGTGCGATTGCTGGGTCATAGGGTAGTTCTATTTTTAATTTTTTGAGGAACCTGCATACTGTTTTCCAGAGTGGCTGCACCAGTTTGCATTTCCACCAGCAAGTGCAAAAGGATTCCTCCTTCTCCGCATCCTTGGCAACATCTGTGGTTGCCTGAGTTGTTAATTTCAGCCATTCTGAATGATGTGAGGTGGTATCTCATTGTGGTTTGGATAACTCATTTGAAAGAGCTTTTTAAACTGCATAGGATGCTAGAGTGTCCTTGTACACGTTGAGCTGAAGCATGAGTCATGTGCTCGGTAGTGAGCCTAGAATAAAAAATAAAAATGGCTTCGGCAGCGTATGGCTGCCATCGCTTGCCTTGTTAGCAACTCCTCTCATTCTATGGCCTTTGCACATTCATAGCCAAACATGGCCTTCCCTGGGGGACATTTTTTGAAGCAACAAAACAGTAGATAACATGGACCATGGATTTGCTCCCAAATAGCAATTGGTATGTTAGAAAGTCCTCAGATGTTTGTGAGATCGTTCATCTCTGTTAATCACTTCATGCCCCTCCGTGACTGCTTAACACAAGATGAAGTGGAGGCTTGGCAATGATCCAGTTCAAGTGTCTTGGCTTTTCGAATGGATAATCCAAAGCCTCAAGTGGACTTTTTAAAATTCTGGACCACCTAGTTGATGTGTGAGTGGATGTACTATATGCATATATATATGTCCACTTCCATACAATGCATGTAATGTATTAATAAACCTTCATTTCATTGCATTAATAACTCATATGATAAAAAGAATATATATATGTATATATATGTGTGTGTGTGTGTATATATATATATATATATAAATATAAATATATATTCTCTACCCTGCCTCCCCTTTTTTTGCCATACAGATTCTGTTCCTGTCCCTTGATATTTCTGACAATCCCCAATGTGCTCCTTGCTCTTACCTGCACTCTAATCAGCCACTGTGCTATGAATTTAGGACTGCCTGTACTGGTACCACACAAACAGGGTTGTGTTGCTGGCCAGTACAACATTAGCTGTCATTGAGAATAATTGAAAATGTTCAGAGAGGTGGTTGCTTACTCTTTGGGCCCAAAGAGCCTGTCTGCACTACAAAGGGAATGGCTAGTTCAACAGTGAACCAAAATAATGAATTCTTCTGCATCACAGTTCAATTGCAGAGGCTAATTGTTAGTTTGTTTTTAGTCCCACTTGAGGCCTGATAACGGGGTTTCCCTTTGGAAGCTTGATTGAGCTGGTGTGCGAGGCAAGACTGTAATTCAGATATACCAGTGAAATGCAAACAGTTCTGTGTATTAATGGTCACTAATGACCTGTAATGAAGCTATGATTTGTTAGGTTAAAAACAAAGATGCAATTAGTTTATTTGTTCAGGAGTGTAAACAGAAGAATTTATCAATCTGCTGATTGTTCTTCTCCATTGAAGACAATAGGCTACAGCATTAGTCTTGAGCGGTGGCTCCTCAGAGCTGCCATTTGTCTGTTCTGAGATTCTCCCAGCTTCCTGACCAACCACTTAGGAGTCCAGGGCCTTGGTCAAAAGGAAACGAAAGGGATACTGTTCTTGGGGTCCTTTCTCTGTGGCTTTTCCTCTTGATAAGCCAACCACTTCAATATTAGCTTTTATCTTTCCTTTTCACTATGGTCCCATGCTTCAACTAACTAATTTTCTCAAAATGTCATCCTTCATCCAGCAATATTTAACCCATAGTTATTGAAGACCAGTTATGCTGCCAACACTGTCCTAGGTCTCAAGGCTTATAATCCTTATGAAGAGAGTCTTGATTCAGTCTGTGTCAACTTTACTATCTCTCCATCCATGTCTTTAAGATTTCTGTGCCACTACTTCTTGAATTACTTATCACTAAAACCAAATGAAAAATCTCTTGCCATGAAATATATGCTCTGTTGAGATATACATCTTAGAGGATAAGACACTCTGATCTTTTGGGGTACATCAAAACTGGCAGTAGAGATTTTGGGGGAGTATAGCGACTCCTCAGAAAAGATACACCTTGTGTTTTCCCTAGTCATTTATTTAAATAGAGGGAGTGAATACATTTAAATCCTTATGGGAGACTGTGATGTTAAAACGTAGAATCCTCTAATCACTCGTCAGGTGAAAACTCTGTGATCTACTTGATATCACAGAGCAGTAATGATGTAGGTTACCCCGATGAGACATTTGGATTGCTTAAGATCATGCTGAAACAGTGGAAATTATGTCACTCATATATAACATGACTTCTTCCTTATCAGCATCACACTAATCTGAAATGACTATCAATCTGTGTTGGCTGTCTCCTTCCACTTGGGGCAAGCACCTTGGGTCTCTTGCTCAGTTGGGTCTAACACAGTGACTGGCATGTATTAAATATGCTCAGTAAATATTTGTTGAGTGAAAAACAGACACAATGATTAGAGTTAGAAAACCAATGGTAACATTTGGAATATGGTGAAATAAATCAAAATTACTTGATAAAAATAATCTTAAGTATTAGTATTAGTAGATAATAAGCGCCATAGCTGACCTTTTCTGGGCAGCGTTGTTTTTTCACATCCCGTTAATGTCCACTTCCATACAATGCATGTAATGTATTAATAAACATTCATTTCATTGCATTAATAACTCATATGATGAAAAGGACCTCCTGTTTTTGTAGAAGCTACTAAAGCCTAGCAGAGTGTATTTCCTATACTCATCACAAGGGTGACCCACCAAATTTCTGCTGTGAAATGACATATTCTTCAGAGTCTAAAGAGGAGCCTTAATGTTCAGGAAAGCCTTAGCAGTAGCATGGGTGAATGCACTGGTCACTTTTCATTTGTTGATTCAGTGCATACTTTATTGGGCCCTTAGTATGTGCCAGGCATGGGGTTAGGTGCCAGGGATATGGAGTAAGAGCCCCTCTGGGGAAATACATTAATCAAGAATAATAAAGATGATTAGACAGTTGTAGCTGTGACAGGAACTGTAAAGGAAGAGTTTGTGGTGCTGGGAGAGTGTGTAAAAGGCTTTTGGACCCAGACAGGGAAATCTTCCCTGGTGAAGGGGTGATAGAACTAAATCCTAATGCCACAGTAGCAGTTGGCTGTGGAGGGATGATGCTGGTAGAGAGAACTACATGGACAAGGGCCCTATAGCAGTAGCACAGAGAGAGTGTGTGTCCAGGCAAGTGAATGATGCCCATGTGGCTTGAGTTCCCACAGGACTGACATTAGAAGACGTATCTTGCAGAGAGCCTTGAAGGAGTAAGAGGACTTTATTATTATTATTATTATTATTTTTTTTTTTTTATCCTATGAATAAAGTGAAGCAGTAAAATGTTTAAATGTAGGACTATGAGGAGCAACAACCACATTTGTGTTTCAAAAAGATCATTGTGGCTGCAGTGTAAAGAACAGATTGGAAATGCTCCAGAATAGATTTAAGGAGACAAGTGATTTGTTCATATGAAACTGACACAGAATCTACATAATATATGCCCATGTGAGGCAGTTCCCGGGTAAAGCACGTACCCTTCCAAGAGATTTGAGATGAGCTTCTCTGTGGTATAATAGAGACCTCTTCACTTTTCCTCTGTGTCATGCACACACACTTACCCAGACATAAATTAGCATCATTAATGCAGAGTGTCACATTAGAGCCCATTCCCCTTCTAGCTGATGCACTACTGTAGCACCTTCGCCTTTGTACTTTACCCTTCACCTTCAAAGGCTGTTCTCAGGTCTTATTTTCCTTCCCAGAAGTGTGAGATTGGTTTTTCTGCTGTGCTATTAGAGTGATCCTCCACTTAGAGTCTAATCTGCCGTGGCTTTGTGCCTGTTTGTCAGGAACTTCGAGAATATATTAAGACATTACACAGGGTGGAAGCTCTATTTTGACAATGATTATGCCTATTAGCTATTTTAATAAATGTAAATTGCTGTGGGGAAACAAACCATTTTATGCCACTTGAATCCCTTTCAAGGAAGCCTGAATCCTTTTTGCGTAGCTTAGATGCATTGCTGTCATTTTCCCTTCACAGAGTTGAATAAACACACTTAAATCAGACCTTTGTTATGCACCCTCTTACACTGTTGCCCTAATAAATCGTTGTGATTTTAGTCTTTGAAATCTCTATTGGGTAGCGTTTGCAAATTTATCTGTATTCCCTTCCAGAATTGAAATTATTGGGACCGCAAGTCCACGTGTGCACTCTATGTGCCAAGCATTACACTTGGGATATCACAATGAATTAAGGCACTACTCCTGTCTTTAAAAGGCTTACAATCATTTCTGATTGCTGGATCAAGAACAGGAGGTTAGATGGTCCATGTGGTGACGAATTGGAGTTGGAGACATCAGAACTCATCTTGAACTTTATAGAGAAATACCTGATTATATAAAGAAACATTTATAAATGTGTGTATGCATGAGCTTATGTACATATACTTATTTCTTTGTCATTTGAGAAAGCCTAAAAAAATGACACCCCAGTAGCAACAGTTACAACTAGCACCCACATCTTGATTTCTAAAATCATTGTCCAATGAAAGGAACCAGGAATCCTTCCAGATATGTGTGATTCTGGGACTAAGGAAAGAAATCTACAAGATGAGGCTAGAGCCTTTTTTAGTGCCAAAATGTAAGGAAGTGCTCGAAAAAAAAAAAAAATACACTGATGGGAATATGAAAGGGACACAGGAGCCCAAGTGAAAAAGTTTCCAATGTCTCTAGTGGAATAATTTTAGCAAAAAAAAAAAAAAAAAAAAGAAAAAAGAAAAGAAGTATTGGATTGTAAACCAAAGTACAAAATAAATATCCATGAATACGTACTGATGTTAGTAAATAATTGAATAAATTAATCAAGCAGAGAGGAAAATCTCCCATGCAGAGCTCCAAATAAATTATATACATGACCCATCCTCAAGGAACATAGCAAATGGGTGTATCTGTCTACTCTTCCCCAAGAGTGGGCATGTAGAGACTGCTATCAAAAGAGTACAGATTGGAAGACAGGTCTGGAAGAGTAAACTTACAGAAAAGAAACCTGACCAACACTATTTCAGCTAGATGGTGAAGGTCCATATGAGTACTCATTAAGTCATGTTGATAGTAGATCGCTGTGATGTAATGTAATGAAAATGGCGCTTTACCTCTGGGATCTTTATTTATGAGAGAAACATCAGACAAATTACAGTAGAGAGACCTGCTACAATATACCTGACCATGTTCTTCAGCACTGTCAAAGACACCAAAGGCAAGGGAAGTCTGAGAAACTGCCACAAACAAGCAGGGCCAAAGGAAACCTGACAGCTAAGTGTAATGTAGTGTTCTAGATGGGATTTTAAAACAGAAAAAGGACATTAGGTAAAAACTGAGGGAATATGAATTAAACTATGAGGTTTAGTTAATAACACTTGTGGTTCATTAATTATAACATGTTTATAATAGCAGAAAGTCTGCAGGACGTATATGGGAATTCTCTGTGCTCTCTGTTGACTTTTTCTGTTAGTCTAAAACTGTTTTTAAAAATTAAAGACTGTGAAGCTTATAGTCTAGTAAGCGAGTAGGCGATTGTAAGACACAATGAGGGGGGGTATATAGGGTCATTGGAAGAAACATAAAGGGGCTTCTAACCGGTCTTTCAAATCCTGGCTTGACCATTTCGGACAAGTTACTCAACTCTTCGGATCTTCTGTTTCATCTTCTCTAAAATAGTGATAGAACCTGCCATGAGCCCATATAGGCTGTGAGATCAACTGCAGGAGCTCAAGCCTCCAGCTACAAGATGGGTGATTTACTAAACCTATCTGGACATTAGTTCCTCATCAGTAAACAGGATACCGTAACTCAGAGTGTTGTCCTGGGGTCTGTGATCATGTATGTGAAGAGCTTGGAACAAGTCTTGGCACACTGTGCTACATTAACGTAAGCTTCCGTCTTCTCACAGGTTTATGGTGGAGACTCAATGGGATGATCAGAGATAGTGCTTAGCACATGATGTTGTAAGCCCTCTGTTGTTGGTGGTGGTGGTGAGGGGGGCAGTGGCAGCAAGGGAAAGTTTCCTGGAGGCCAGGAGACGCCCTTTCCATGAATCCTACACAGTGGCTTTCCCTGACTCTAAACTGAGAACAGAATAAGAGCTGACCAGATAAAAGGAAGGTGATGGGCGTGGGATATAGCAGAAGGAACAAAGTTTCCCAAGCCAAAGGAAGCATGGCACCTTTCCATAATTTCAAAGAGTTCAGAATAGCTGGAATGTGGAGCCTAAGGAGGAGGAAGAGGAGAAGTAAGCAAGACCAGCATTATGTCTAGAATTGAAGGCTGAAATAAGGATTTGGACTTTGTCCTGGGGTCAATATAAGACTTGTATAATCACTCTGGTTGTTATTTACAAAAAATGCATTGGAAATGGAAGACCAGTTAGGAAGTGAATTCATTTGTACAGGTGAGAGATCATGGTGGCCAAGTTTATGGTAGTGACTCTGGAAGTAGGATTAAAGGATGTGAAGGCTAACAATAGGGCAAATACTGATGATACAATTTTGTGGAGATATCTTTCTGCCTAGGAGTCAGATGTATTATAGTGTGTAATACCTGTACAGTTTCTTAATATCTGCCTAAGATTAAAAAGACTGTAGGATGATAATATGAATGTAAGGCAGTGACTTTGAAACTTACACATATTTTCCACCCCAAGTATATACCATCATAGAGAGTTAAAAAAAATTTAAAAAACCATAAGCACGTAACAATCAGATTAATTCTGGAGTGCTCTAGACTAGCATCATCCTATAGAAATATAGTACAAACCATATGTGTAACTTAATTTTCTAGTAGTTACAGTAAAAAAAAATGTGAAATTAATTTTAATAATACATTTAATCCAATTTATTGAAAAGTTATTTCAACATGTGATGGAGATAAAAATATACATTAGATATTTATATTTTTCTTACATTGTCTGCAAAACCTTGTGGGTATTTTACACTTAGGATACACACAATTCATACTAGCCTCATTTCAAGTGTGCAATAGTCATATATGACTAGTGGCTACTGTATTGGACAGCTCAGGTCTAAGGCTTCCAAACTCTTAGAAAATGTTTTTGGCTTTACACTTGCTGGAGAAATATTTTTTAAACAAGTTAGTCAACATTTCTACTTTCATGCATGCACATGGCAACAAACTTTAGTCTACATACTCAAAAGCCTGTTTCTTTCACTCATGTTTTCACTAACTGCCCAGTATATGTTAGTTGGATACCTATTCTATCAGCCCTGGCTACGATTTACCCACTGGTGTTTTAATTGTGAGCTGACCCCTCCACTCCCGTCCTCATGGTGCCTATCCTTCATGGAGCTTACAGGTTTGTGGAAGAGACCTACAAAATTTATCTGTGATGAAAACAAATGACAGACAGATATTGGGAAAGATGTTGGGATGGCTTTCTATAATCTCAGTTGAGTTGACATAAACTGGGAGATAAAGGATTAAGCCACATACATTACTGGGGCAAGAGTAGATCCAGTGGAGGAAATGGCATGTGCAAAAGGCCTGAGGCTCGTGGCATGTTGAAAGAATCAAAAGAAAATGAGTATGGTTGAAGATTGGTGAAGGAAGGAAAGATAAACATTCAGTCAAGTGAAAGAAGGAATAAAGTTTGTTCTATATACCTCACAATGTTCTTAATGACAAAAAGATGGAATAAGGTATGTGAAAATTCTCTGGAGCCTATATAATCTATAGAGGCAAAACGATGAGAAGATTAATAGGTGCTAAACCCAGGTGGCTTTGTTGAGCTCTTCTTTGTAATGGAATCACATTTCCCAGCATCTAGGGTATTTTATGACTGGCATCGCAAATTTTTTCCCCAAAGATTAAGTTGCACAGAGTGAGGCTAGGGATATAGGTCTTCTGTCCTCCCTGTAGTTGATGGATTTCCAGATAAGTGGTTGGCTTTTCCTGAAACAAATGCCTGCAGATCCATAATGACATCTTGGTGGGTCCTTCCAACAGTTTGCATGTGTGGAGAAGGAACAAATATCCAAGAAGGCCAGGAAAGAAGATGACCTCTTATTTGTCTGGAATTCTGGAAAATTTCAGTATAATTTTGAAATCATTTCCTCATGGTCATGGTCATAATAGCTGTAAAATAGATGAAGCAAGTAGAGCTACCTCCCAATTATAGAAGAATGAGCTGAGGCTGCTTCTCAAAAGAAGTAGAGGGTCACATGGTTAGTTGTCCCAAAATGGATGGTGAGATTATATCTTCTTATTTTTTCTTTTTCTTTAAAGTTTATTTTTTTATTTTGAGAAAGAGAGAGAGAGCATGAGTGAGGAAGGGGCAGAGAGAGAGAGAGAGTCCCTAGCAGGCTTGCACTGTCAGTGGCAGAGCCTGATGTGGGCCTTGAACTTATGAACCATGAGATCATGACCTGAGCCAAAGCTGGATGCTTAACCCCTTGAGGTTATATTTTCTAACTTGTATTTTCTCTGTCATGAGAGAACACCAGTGACTTTTGTATCTTACAGGCTGTTATAAGGCCTTTTAGGAATGTATAAAATAGGATTTGAGCTCATTGGGAATATATTTCCTTTGGGACTATTTAAAACCTAATTTCCTACAGTGTATCACTGCTGGGGGAAGAAAGGGTAGGATAGTTTTATAACCTTTCTTACTGATAAAGCAATTTGATTGCAAGCTCCAAAGTAATGAGTTAATGTACTTCCCCTAATTTAGTGCACAGTAGACTACTAA
The DNA here is from genome assembly GCF_018350155.1 of Leopardus geoffroyi. Taxonomy (NCBI): domain Eukaryota; kingdom Metazoa; phylum Chordata; class Mammalia; order Carnivora; family Felidae; genus Leopardus; species Leopardus geoffroyi. The sequence goes on along the minus strand of NC_059326.1, from coordinate 122,114,278 downwards.
GTATCATTAGACAGCTAATAAAAAATGTTTGTATTAAGACCCAAGTTGGTCATTATTTACAGAGTATGATATCTGGATAATTTTTGAGCATTAGGATGGGGGGAAAATGTGCCTTTAAAAATTATTTTAATCTAATTTACCAATTGAAAGTCTATGAGCCAAACCTAACAATTAGCACTTGGTTGTTATTAGTACAGAAGAAACACTGAAGTATTCTTTTCTAAGTGTGTCATTTTTTTCTTTCTCTGAGTTTATGGTTGGAGTATAGCCATTTGGAAATGATACAAATAGAAATTTGACCATGGTAGATATAAAATAGAGGTTGTTAAACTTCTTGGTGGGAGTGTGGGTAGAGAGGATTCATGAAACCCTTAGAGAATGTTATGAAAGCTAAGGACATTCTCCATAGGGAAAAATTGCCAAGAAAGTCATAAACATACATTGAGCCATGTAATTTCACAGCAATCACAGGTTCACCTGAAGTTCATCCCTCAATGGCTGATCAAGCTTTTCACAAGATTGAAGAAAGTTGAGGTGAACAAATGTGGGGAATATAATTGAGGTGTTAACGTGAAGTACATTAAGAAGAGACTGTTGTACTCTGTGCCAAGAGTGGAGTATGGTTGTTCTAGCTTCAGAGTGACATGGCTAGGGAATATGGCTGAAGTCCTGTCTCACAGTGCTCACCTGTGCAGCTTGTCCAGTTCAAATAGGATTTAGAATTTTAAAAGCTTTCTAACATCAGACCTCTTCATTACTAGACTGATCTGATTCCCTTTCTGGCTAGCAGGAGAGGCAGGACAGCTGTCTGGGTTGTGATCATCTCCTGCTTATGGGGAAGTTTGGGAGATAGAAATGGGGGAGTCTCAGAATTAGAAATTACAATCTGCAAAAAACCTGGCCAATTATCTTTTGCTTAGGAATAGTTAATGTTGCCTTGTGTATGAGACAGAACCTGGATAGAGTTTGTAGAAGTGACTAATTGTGGAGTTGAGAGAGGGCAACATGGAATCAGGAAAAGAAGGCCTTATTGTAGGTAGATTCTGCTTTAAGTTTTGGTGCATTCTGTCTTCAAAGAGAGAGTATAAGTCCTTGAATAATTATCCTTAATCTTCAAAAGTCTCAGCTCAAATCCCACTCCCCCCCCCCAAAGCCTTACTCTGTCCATGTCTTCTGAATCCCTATATTAGAGATTTATAATTTAATGCTTATAAAATAGCATATTGGTCACTTGAATTTAAAGCATGTTTGTCTTGTTTCTTTTCCTAGTCAAGGCTTCTAGCTTCCCTGAGGGCAGACATTATATCTCTCCCACTAGAGAGTAAGTTCCATCAGGATAGGGACCTATTTGTACTTTTATTACTATAATCTCATCACAATGTCTCACATGTTACATGCAATCAGTAGATAATTTGGGAAGAGCTGTTCTAACATTGCAGCATTGTGTATTGCTGTGATTTTTGAGCTATATAGACCATGCTTGCTGGTAACTGAAAAGAAAAGCATTTTACTATTCTTTTGCATTAAGCCAAGTTAAAGTCAAAATAGGACTATTGGAAGTAGTTAGTATCTGTGACTGATATTTGAAATCTGGTTATCCTAGTTGATGAACCTCCCAAAAAGACTTGGGGTATTTGGGGAGTGTCTAGATTTATGGACCAGTCTATTGGGTTTATTTTTGGTTATGTACTAGAGCTGTGCTTTTAAATCACAAGTGAACTCAAAAGACAAATTTACTTGATTATTTTGAAGACAAAAGAAAGTAAGACTTGTTGGGGCGCCTGGGTGGCGCAGTCGGTTAAGTGTCCGACTTCAGCCAGGTCACGATCTCGAGGTCCGTGAGTTCGAGCCCCGCATCAGGCTCTGGGCTGATGGCTCAGAGCCTGGAGCCTGTTTCCGATTCTGTGTCTCCCTCTCTCTCTGCCCCTCCCCCGTTCATACTCTGTCTCTCTCTGTCCCAAAAATAAAAAAAATAAATAAATAAACGTTGAAAAAAAAAAAAAGAAAGTAAGACTTGTTAAGCAATGACTCCTATATGCTTAGGGACTGGGCTTTGTAATTTTATGTGTGCTATCTCATATTATTTATTAGAGCCCTAAAATAGTAATATATGTTCTTCTTTTTGATTTGAAACAAATCATAGAGGTAACTAACTTAATTTAAGGTCTGTGAGGACAAAGTACTTGGCACAGAGGAGTCATTCAAGTAAATAATGAATTAAGTTCATCTAAGGGTACTCAATGAGGCAGCACCTGATCAAGTCTGAGTTAGAACTGAAAGCTTTTGGTACTTGAAGCCCATCCTCTTTCCACTCCTCTAAATAGAAATTGTTGTAGAGAAAAACAGAACCAACATTACTAGTTTTTCATTTTAGCTCTTTGCTCTTTCAGCTAAGGCTACACAAGACTCATGTTTTCAACATTTGGCCCCAAACATTATTTTCCTTTGTCTGTGTTATTTGCCCAGAGATGATGCTAAAGATAAACTTGACTTTCTGGCAACTCTTCATGATACCCCAAGGAAGCAAAAACAAACATTTGGAAAGAAGGGTGAATAAAATTGCAGAAACAGTGACACTGTATTTGCATTGTATTCTGCTCCTCCCCACCCTGGGGTAGAGGCTAGCGGCTGTCCAAACACAGCCAAGAAAGGAGCAAATTACAACTCTCTCTTATTTTATAATTCCAGTTTGTAGACTTGTTTTAAATGGAATCCTGGCTCTCCAAGATGGTGACTATTTAGCATGGTCAGCAGATTTAGTAAGTCTTTTTCTAAGCTATAGTAACGATGAGAAAAATACTAAGTTTTACAAGGACAAGCTCTCGTTCTTACATTTATCCTCCTGGCTGACACAAATACAAGATTTTTAATTTTTTAGAAATCGCAACTACGTTGTAGGACTCAGTTTGAATCTATGCTTTGTTTTGAGTCCTGCCTAAGTCATATTTGCTTTTCTCATCACAGAGACAAGGGATGTGATGCCTGCCTGAGTAAGAGGCTCATGTAGGGCACGGTTAGAACCAGCTCTTAACTAATGAGAAGTTATAGGTAGGGAAGCTTGGGGTCAGTATGTGGAACAGTTTTTTCTTTTTCTTTTTTTTTCTTTTTTTTTTTTTAGCAGCATTTATCCTGTCAAGAGTGGAAGGGATGGTTATGAGAGATGATGTTTTCACAGGGAGGATGGATACCAATTTTTCAGAAACAATGAAGAGGGTAGCACGGGGAAGACTGGGCAAAACCTTTAAAGCCTCTTCTGAAAAGAGTTTGGCTGGTTCCCATTTCCCAAAATGCCCTTTGCCTTTGGAAACTAGTAGTTTGGTTTTGTTTCTTATTTTAAGGAAACTTTTACCTGGAGAGGCAGAATAAAGGGCCAAGAGAAGATATATTGTTTAGCATTTGTTGAACAAGCTACTTAGCCATGAATATGTTAGTATCTAACTAACTGTGTGTGTGTGTGCGCGCGTGCACGCGCGCGTGTATGTACGTGTCTCACGATGGAGCAGAGGGCAGACACTTGACGTATCCTGAGCCCTGTTCCCATGCCCACCTAAATTCTATACTATGGCTCACCCTAGAGTCTAGTCTAGCCACCTCCCTGTCTCTAAATGTTCTCCCTCCTGTTAGGTCTGGCTGCACGTACCCCTCTACTTCCCTTCTTTCTAGACTGTGATCTTGGGAAATGATTTAACTCTGTGCTTTAGCTCCCTCTCATAAAATGGAGAAATTGGTGGCTTCTTGCAACTTCATTATAAATGTTAGAGATTGTACACAAAATAGCAACATGGAGTCTGGCAAGTGGTAGGTGGCTATTTTTATTTTTCTTGCATCTATTTATTCAACTGGTAAAGACATGGACACCAGCATGGGTGTATGCTAAGCTCACTGTTAGAGATACAGAATCTTTTTACTAGGGGCTCATAAAATACTGAGAAAGACATTCTTTCACTGCAGGGTGGGATATGGGACTAGGGCGCAAACATACTTGGGAAATCACCTCAGATACCCAAATCTATCACAAGTCAAATTCTCTGATTCCATTTTCCTCTATTATAAAAGCAGTTGTTACCTCTTTTAAATTTCTTAGTAGTATGCTATCCAGTAAGGTCACCATATGTGTGGCTACTGTGTTTTTGGCTATTTCACTTGGGATGTCCTATAAGTGTAAAATACATACCAGACTTCAAAGATTAGTACCAGAAAGGTAAAAAGATCTCATTGGTAATGTTTTAATATTATTGTTAATGTTTTAATATTGATTACATGTAAAATTATATTGTGGATATATTGTGTTAAATAAAATAGGAGATAACTTTGGAGCACCTGGGTGGTCCGTCAGGTAAGCGTCCAACTCTTGATTTCAGCTCAGATCAAAATCTCAAGGTTTGTAAGAGCCCATGTCCTGCTCCATGCTGAAGGTACAGAACCTGCTTAGCATTACCTCTGTCCCTCTGTCTCTGCCCCTCCCTGCTCCCCACCCCAACTGCTCTCAAAAAAAATTATTTAAAAATAATCAAAGATAAATATAAGATACTTAAATAAAATACAAATTTAATAAAAGGTAATATTAATTTCATCTGGATTTTTCCCCTCCCTTTTAATATGGCTACTAGAAAATTTAACATTACATATGTGGCTCACATTTTATTTCTACTGGACAGTGTTGTCCTAGTACTTCACTGTGCCCTGTTATGGCCATATCAATTTATTCTGTTAGGCCCCATATGATTCTTACATACTCCATTTGTCATATGGATTCTTTTTGCTTCTAAATTATAAGCTCTAGGATACTATTTACCATTATTAATGATGCTGCTCTTGTCATAGCACCTAACACCAAGTCTTCAATACATGTCTATTGGATGGATAGATAGGTAGACAGGAGCTATTTTCTGGAGCCTGTGAACTTCAGAGGAATGTAGTGTTCCATTGTCTTTGATGCATAAAGCAAGTTCACTGGCTCCAAACTGTCAAAACGTCACCATACCTCACCAAGATAGTATTGTGCCAATTACATAATAAAGCTCTAACCAGAAGGCTAATCAATATGTCCTAATACTACATCTGTGTCTGCAGCTATCTCTGTGACCTTTGGCAATGACTTGTCTCTACAAGGAACAGTTCTCAGAGTTCCACAAATGCTTATGTTTTGCAAATGACAGAAATCTGGCTGTCACTCATTAGGCAAAGCCACAGAACCTCCAAGGCATTGTCTCCTTGAAAGGTCCAGAGGTAGGGAGAGCAGCAGCCTCTAAAGGACTGATATCAGGAAAACATGCAAACAGCATTACCCAAGGAGCTAAACAGGGTCAGCTCAACTTTACAAAATAGGAGTGGAGTACACTTTGCTCGAATTTGGAATAGCATCGTCTCTCTTTCTGACTCAGTACCCTTAAACAAAGGAAACCAGACAAGAAATAAAACTTTTTCCATAGATACCAATACTATTATCTTTTTTTAAATGTTTATTTTTGAGAGAGAGAGAGAGAGAGAGAGAGAGAGAATGAACAATGGAGGGGGGGGGTGGGGAGACACAGAATCTGAAGCAAGCTCTGAGTTGTCAGCACAGAGCCTGACACAGGGCTCCAACTCAAAAACTGTGAGATCGTGACCTGAGCCGAAGTTGGACGCTCAACCGACTGAGCCACCCAGGCGCCCCATCCAAAATATCCTTATATAGGATACTTGGCAGTACATCAGTACCACATCATTATGAATGGACCCTTCTTAGCTCGTTAGTTGGAGACATTTTCCAGTGAAGAGCCTTGAGAAGTTCGTGAGGGGGCGCAGCCAAACTATTGATTGTTAGTGGTGCCACAGAAGCTAATACACTAAGTGGGTGGGGAGTGAGTTAGAATTTTTTTTACCCATTTGAGATTTAGCAAGTGTTGTCTTGACTGCCCTGGGTTTGTTGACAACTGAATGAGGAGAGAGTAGTAGCAGAATTACTTGTAGACCTAACAGTGGATTTCCTGTCACGACTTGGCAAAAAAACAAGTGATAATAAAAATAATATAGTGTTTATTACATATGAGACATATAGTTGAGTATTAAATATGAATTAATGCATATACACATCACAAGCAACTCAATGAGGTTGGTGATGTGGTCATTACCTTCTTGTCTATGCTCAGGAAGGTTTTGTAACTTACCTAAGGTCACACAGCTTATGACTGGTGGAGCTGGGACTCCAACGCAGATCATTAGGCTATAACTAGCATAATATACAGGCTATCTTTGATGCAGAATTAGCAACATCTCTTTTCCTTAAATAAGGCAGTGTTTGGTGAACAACATTAAGCAGAGAGGACATTTGGTCGGCCTTTACTGTTTATCTGTATCACATGGCCTACATTTAAGAGGGAGCATGGGGTAATAGAAGATGCATAGCACTGGGACCTGAGTCTAGCCCATCTCTGCCAGCTAACCACCTTTCTGGGCCTCTCTTTGTTCAACTATAGACTACAAGGGCTGGAATACACTGAGTTCTAAGGTTTTGTACAATGTATTTCTCTAAGCATGAGAAACTTGAAGGGAAGGAGGGATGTGAAGCATTGGTCATTCCTCTCCAGGTTCATTGTGGACAGGTGACAGACCAAAGATGAACATCTTCCTTAGAACTAACTTTGCCTTGGGGCGCCTGGGTGGCGCAGTCGGTTAGGCATCCGACTTCAGCCAGGTCACGATCTCGCGGTCCGTGAGTTCGAGCCCCGCGTCGGGCTCTGGGCTGATGGCTCAGAGCCTGGAGCCTGTTTCCGATTCTGTGTCTCCCTCTCTCTCTGCCCCTCCCCCGTTCATGCTCTGTCTCTCTCTGTCCCAAAAATAAATAAACGTTGAAAAAAAAATTAAAAAAAAAAAAAAAGAACTAACTTTGCCTCGTGAGGGTGGGGTCCAGGCTCACTCACCTGCAGAAGTGGGCTCCATGCTCCCTCAGGAAGTAGTGGACTAGAAACTCAGAACGGTCTCTGAAATTATTGATATGGCCACATTTCACAATTTTTACTTTCTTGATATGTTCTTAAAAGAATATTTTAATGTTATTTTGTCTCCCAATAAATTAAATATATATATATATATATATATATATATATATATATATATATATGATGACAATGATTATTAGGCATCAAATTCTTTTCTACTAGAGTATAACTACAGATGGGCAAGTAAATCCTTAAGAAATTGTTTAGATTATCTTTTATTTTGATTTCTGAAGCCCAGTTTTGGACCACAAACCAAAGCGCTTGACCTTTCTGAAAATCATAAAGATTTATGACTTCTCATATGGAAAGTGTTAACAGTATTGCGGCTCCAATTGGAGGTCTGTGCCTTGCTGATGAAGCTTGAATAACAAGAATGTTAGGTGAGTTGACACAAGGAAAATATTTATAGGTAAGCCAAAACAAAAATGGTTATAGCTATACCAGAACAAAAATTCAGTCTACCAACAAAGACATGTAAAGCAGTGGTTAAGACCTCTGGCTCTTGATTCAGATAGAATAGTTCTAAATTCTATTTCTGCCACTTATTTGTTACAACCTTAGTCAAGTTACACCCTATCAAAATGTCAATGTCTTCATTTGTATAAAACATAAACGAAAACAATGGAACTTACCTCCATAGAGCTGTATGAAAATGGAGTGGATTTTGTATGTAAAACACCTAAGATCTTACCTAGTGCATTCATTGCGAGCCCTCAATAAATGTTAGCTACTTTATTATTAGAAGACAAGCAATTTACCATCTATAGCAGGTATCTTTTTAAAAAGTCTAACTATCATAAAACCATATTTTACCAAGGAAATCATTAGACAGTAGGTTAATGTAACCAGAGAAGTAGTAAGAGCCTTTCCCCAGGGTTATTTTAGAGCCACATTAGCTAAAACTCTGGGATGTGTGTAGAAGTAGTAGTCATTTCTTAATCTTAAAGAGATAAACAGATTCATATAATGAGTCATCTTTAATTTCCCTGCAGTATTATGTGAAAATAAATACAGTTCTGCACATTGAATATTATTTGATTCTTTGGACGCTCACTATTGATTGTTAGGAGACAAGGGGATCGATATTAATAAATGTTTGAAGTTGTCAGCTGTGCTACTGGGGGGTGGGTAGGAAGAAAGAGAGAGAGAGAGAGAGAGAGAGAGAGAGAGAGAGAGAGAGAAGCAGGCATTACCTGCCTGACAGAGCACTTCGTGGTCCATCTCATTACTTTCCATTCACCAGAGCTTAATATGAAAATGCTTGGGAGAATGGAGACTGTTTAAACATGTCATTCCCACAGTAGGTGAAGTGTCAAGATTTCATAACCATTGAATGCCCTGAAGTTAGACACTGCCTTGTCACATTGAAGGCAAAGTCAAGGTGGAAAACACCATGTTTCTCCTGCCAGTGTTCAAACAGGCTGGTGAATTTGGTATAACAGTACAGACAGATTTTGTTTCAAGGCAGCCTCAGAACTTGGCTTGCTTAGATCCTTGCATGTACTCTTGCTGTGACTAGTGAAGGCTTAAAGTTCACAGTGAAATTATTAGCTAGTTAGTAAACATTCCAGGAAAGGGAAAATAGCGCCGCTAAGTCTCCCTGCTGTTTAGGAACGTAGGTGAAAAATCTCTTTGTAGAGTGCACTCACTCAAAGCCCTGCACACTGCACACATACATAAGGTGTTCTGTTTGATGATGGGCTTGATGCGTTAGTGCTCCAAGTATTTGAAAGTGATGAGCTAATGTGGAAATTTTAGAAACGGTGATGCTAAAAGTGAAGAAATGATAAGGCTGGAACTGAAGGGAGAAGCAAAACCAGCCTGTGACCTGTGTGCTGGAAGGATCTGGGATGTTTTAAGTAGCTGGCTCTCTGATATTAACACAGATATGACAGTGAAGATGGACAGTATCTCCTCTGTCTCGTTTGCTGGGGGCATGAGAGGCATATACCTCAGTGGCTCTGTGAAATGACAGTGTAGTAGCAATTGTCTTGGAAACAATAAATATTGAAGCTGATATACAGCAGATACTGCAATTATAATATGTGATACGTACAGCCTCGCTAACCAAGCTGGAAGAAGAATGAACTGATGTTTAAGGTTCAGGCACTGTAGTTCTGCTTTATATTCACTCTTGTGTTTAAGTGTCCCATCAACCTACTGAAAGGATTATGATGGTGAAATCAGGAGAGCTAATTTCCATACAGGAGCTAGCCTATGTCCAAGAGCATGTTAAGCATATGACATGAATTGTCTCATTTGCTTCTCACATTCTTCCAAGGTAGGTAGGATTAGCTTCATTTAACAGATGAGTAAATTAAAAGGTATTGATCACAGCCTCTCCCAGTAAGGATTCAAACCCAGATCTTTCTAACTTTCAGAAGCACTATGCATGTAGTAGGAATACAAATGAAGTATACAAAAAATCATAAAAAGGAGAAGAAAAAAGGGCATCTTTTGAGTTTTAACTATGTACCAGCCACTGACCAATATGTTTTGCATGGAATATCCATGTTTTGCGTGGATATTGTGATCCTGTGAGCAGGATCCTCACTATCCTGCTGTACCTTTTTGATCAATGAGAAAATAGTGGCTTATTGAGGTTAAGAAACTTGGTCAGTTTTAAGCAATTAGTAAGATGCAGACAAAGATTATAAACATTGTGGCTTTAGAACTTAAACTGTTAACCAATTTGTGTTAAAAATAGATTATTTTATGACTGTTTATTTATTTTAAAAAGAAAAGAGCTTCCCTGTAGATTAAGAATAGTGCATGAATAAATGAGGTTTCATGGGATAAACCCTGGATTCTTGGTACAGCTAGAGACTCCCAGATCCCTTAACCATCTGTTTGAACAGGCCACCTTTGTCTCTTCTGTATAGTTTGGCTTTGCTTGTCTCATTTTCAGGACTTTTTCATGGTATCCCTATGAAATATGGTCCCTGTATGATATCTCTATGAAATCAGGTATCTCTTTCTTATCTCCATGAAATAGGGTGCTTAATTAACTATCCCTGTTTGCCTGGAATTTCCTCAAAGTGTGAGAACAGAGCCACGTTCTTAGCTGAGGCTGTGCCTCTTGATTTTAGCTGTGCTTGTCTTCATGAGAACAATGTGATTCTACCCATGTTGTAGACTGAACAGGATGATGTGGTGATCCCTTGCCCAATTTTTAACGATATCATTTTCCATTGTGTGTGAGCATTCCTATTAATCTATCCTTACTTAGAAAACATAAAACCCGCATATTGTGCAACCCCACCAAAATATAATTTAGCCAAAATATAATTTAGGGGAAATAGTTTTTCCCCTTATTCACCCTACAGATTACTACAAATTAAAAAAAAAAAAAAGAAGAAGGATTGGTATCTATAAAACTTTAGCCCCCAAGAATCATGACATAATGTTAAGTATGGTAGCTGTGTCACTCTTGTGTTCCAGTATATTGTTGTCTTTAAAATAAAGATGAGGGGCGCCTGGGTGGCGCAGTCGGTTAAGCGTCCGACTTCAGCCAGGTCACGATCTCGCAGTCTGTGAGTTCGAGCCCCGCGTAGGGCTCTGGGCTGATGGCTCAGAGCCTGGAGCCTGTTTCCGATTCTGTGTCTCCCTCTCTCTCTGCCCCTCCCCCGTTCATGCTCTGTCTCTCTCTGTCCCAAAAATAAATAAACGTTGAAAAAAAAAATTAAAATAAAGATGAATTAAGGCCATAATAATATTAGAATATTAGCAGTTTTGGGTGGGGGGAATCTGTTCTTTGTATCAAGAAATATCTGATGTGTTATGCCATTTTTTGGCCCTTTTTCTGTGTAAGGGAAAATATTTCTGATTCAGAAGACTGTCCAGTATCAAAGTTTATTTTTTTTCCTTGAGTAGCTGCCAAATTGTTTTGTTCCTGATTTTCTGTATCAGGAAACAGGATTTCTGTATCAGGATTTCATTTTAGTAAATCTGGGCTGTTAACCCATCTGGATGTTTTTGTCTTTGTAACCTATGTAAGGAGTTATTTGAACAACAGAAGCAGTGATAAATCACATGTGATTTAGAACCAGTCCTGAGAATTAGAAAGGAGAAAAAAAATTCCTCAGAGGGTTTGGCTTGCAATAAAACAGGATTGTCGTGTTTTGAGTGTTGTCTGTTTTGTGTTGGAAAAAAAAAATGGATCATCTTTTTGTCCATACAGTCACCCTGTGGTATTATCTCCATCTGGCTGTCTCTACAGCCCTGGGCCTCTTAGCTGTGAGTAAGTGTGTACCAGCAGCTATTAATAGCCGAACTCTACCACAGTCTGCTGTCACAGATGGAATCTGAGCTTCCAAAGACTAAGACCATAAAAACTCATTACAAAGAAAGCAGTACATTCTTTGTCACTTAATGCAATTAAGCTCTCTATAAATAAGGAACATTTTTAAAGCAATGCATCAGCCCCTGATTTTAGTTTGTGGATGTCACTTATTGATTGGGTTTTTGATACTTAAGTTTCTCCCATAGGATGTTGTATGAATCTGTAGTATTAATCCAAACACTACATGTGAAATTGCAAGAGAATGTCTTAGTTTAGAAAAAAGTAATGCTTAACTTGAGGGTCTATTTGAAAATCCCTTCACAACAAAGAAAAGAGGGGGGAAAAAACTTTGAACCAGAGACTGTGCATCATGGATTATTGAATCCATGGAGATCTGCATGTTGATGCCAGGAAAGGGTTGCTCCTTAACCCCTTGAACTCTGAACGTTGAAGGAGCCAGGATACCCACCATGAAAGGAAGCATCCTTGACTATTAGGCATACACACTCCAAATATATCCAATGGAAACTCCTGATTCTTTTTCCGCTAAGCAAGGAAGAGATTGCTCTCTCTTAAGGAACTGTCTCAGTGTTTCTACTTAAGAGTATAGGAAGATGATGGAAAAAGGGATTAAAGTCTATTTCTGGACCCTCTTTCTCCATGATCCCCTTGCTTTTCTAGTATTTACCAAGAGAATTAAAGGATTTATTAAATCAGATTAACTGATTGTGTCATCTGTTCTACACTCAGTAACATCAGAGATGCAGCAAGGCCAAGAAAGTAAAAACCCAATGCTGTGTATAGCATTGATTCTTTATCTATACTTATTGCATAAATGAAACAGAAAGAGATTTATCTTCTCATTATGTGTTAGAATGTAGGTTCTATGAGGTCAAAAACATAATGTTTTTGTTCACTTGTCTAACCCTAGCATCTACTGCAGTAAATATTATTGAATAAATGTGTAAATATATGGAGTTAAGACATCTTGCATGCCTTTGAAAAGGGTTCATACAAATTCCTTTTCAGCTCTGTGTGAAAGTGCAGTGCCCCAATATTTTCTTGAGAAAAAATATTTAGAAAATAATTGAAGTATTCTAGGTGCCCTTTCTCCTTTATTCCCTTGTAAGTTTTTATGATTCATAGTACCCTTTTCTTTATATACAAGGGAACAGAATTTCCAAGCATTTACCTCCTATGGTTCTTTGAAAGTGACTCTCCTGTCAAATAAGATAAATTCATTCAGGAACATAATTTATCCACTTGAACTAGATGTGAAATTTGCTACAAATAACTTTTGGAGTAGGGCATTCAATGTGAGATGATAATCTCTGTCAATTTAGCTAACTCATTTATTCCTTACTTCATTTACCCCAATTATATACATAAGCTCCTGTGATATGTTTGGCACAAAGGATGCATTACCGAGTATGACAGAAAAAATAGGCCCAACTTTCTGGACCTACAAGAGTTTCTGGGAACCACAAGAGTTTAGGGAAAAATCAGAAATTCAGCAAGCAATTTCATTGAAGTGTATAGTAAGTACCAAATTCCGTTCAAATAGTAAGCACCTACTATGAATCAGTCTCCACTGAGATTGGAGAAATAAAGTATAAATGTATTAATTTTATCTTGTTAATTAATATATATTAAATAGATGTGTGAGAAAGTGGAGAGCCACCCAAGGACAGCAGGTGATTTGCTGAGGAATGTTTGATATAGTCAGAAGTGATATAAATACAGAGAAAGGTGAAATTACTGTGAGTTGGAACCATCTGTGAATATTCATGGAGGAAGGAGAATACCAACTAGATGTTTAAGAAAGGAAAGGATTTAAATAGAAGGAGAAGGAATTGCACAATGAATGCAATTTTAAAATGATACAATCATTAAAGTTGATAAGTTTTGAGTTCTAGTAGAAAAAAACAAAACAAAAAAAAAAAAAACAAAACCAACAATGTACATCTTATTTGAATTCCTTTATAATGCAGGGCAATAACTTCTAATTGGTTTGATGATGCTGAATTGGCCATTTGTAAGTCAATGCACTTGTGATTCCAGTTTATTCCCCTTCTGATTTGTTGCATCATATAATCTAGGGTATTTACATCAAGTTAGAATTCACAAGGCGAAGGTTACAGTAAATTTCCATTTATCTCCTTGCTCCAAAAAAATTGTTTTCATTGTGGTTTCTTTTTTAATTTTTAATCTTTACTTTAGACAGAGAGGGTGCATGAGCAGGGGAGAGGGGCATGGAGAGAGAGGAAGAGTCTTAAGCAGGCTCCATGGTTAGCACAAATCCCCATGCAGGGCTCGACCCCACCACCCTGAGATCGTGACCTGAATCCACATCAAGAGTCAGACCCTCAACCGACTGAGCCATCCAGGCACTCCTTCATTATGGCTTCTAATATGTTAGATAACATACTCTTAAAAGTTCTGACCCAGGATGAGACTCTAGAAATTCTGGCCAACTTCTAAATTAATCTACATCTAAAGGACCCATCAGATTTAGGGATCTGTGGACATGATGACTAAGAGAATAAGCTTTGGGTGCAGAATAACCTGGTTTTAAATGTTGACTCTGTCACTTTTTCTTGACTTGGTCAGGTTATTTAATTCCAAATAAGTGATTTTATCCACAAAATGTGAATATTCAGATTAAATTAGATAATCCATGCTTACACAGCATGCTAACTGGGGGCATTGTTTCAGTGAATACTAAGTACTAGAAAAGAGATGATGTTGAGCCAGGAGATGCCTGCAAATTTGGATGTCAAATTTTCAGTGATTAAGTGGGGTCTGAATTTCACAGTTTCCAACTTTCTCTGCCTTCTAACAAGTCATTCTCTTGGTACATTTCTTATCTCCTAAGATTCCCCAAGCATGAGATGGAATTTTAATTTTCATAGACCTGTTCTGAATTGAAGGAGACAACAAAACTTTAATTGTGAGCACTGTGTCAAAAATATCTGTGATACAGAAAAAAAGTTAAAACTTTTTGATATGATAAATGCTTACAATTTTTCTAGTATGTTATAATTTGAAGAGTACTTTGAAATACCCTGTTGCCTTTGACCCTCCCCAAAAGTTAGTGAGTGGGTGATACTCACCTGTTTTCAGACAGAAGGGAACTGACCAGAGAGTAACTTAACTTAGCCAAACTACCCAGCTAATAAGTAGTGGAGCCAAATTTGAAACCACGTATTCCAACAAGTCCATAAATATTTCCACAACTTTTGTGCTTACACTTTATTTGGAGCTAGAATACTTACATTGCAAAGAAAAGTGCAGGCAAGTACAAATTAATATACCTCAATATGATTATTTGAAAGAAATAAGAGTAAAATGAGAGACTTGACCAAGATAGCCTAATGAAACTAAAGCTTTCTAGGAAATCAGAGTATTGGGAGAATCTGGTTGTCTTCTTCCAAATAAACATGGACATGTGGGTAAGTGCACTATGAGATACCATGTCATTTCTGCGTATATGTCTCCTGCTGAACCAAAGGGGAAAGAGCAGCTTTTTTCAGCACCGGGGACAGCTCAGCAACTCTCTAAAGGGTTGTTCCATATACAGCTTGAGCAAAGTGCTGTCTGATAGCATCAGCTCTGCGAAGCCCAGGGGAGCTGACCTGACCTTGTAATGTTCACTCAGTGAGGAACGTAAATTTAAAATAGCAGTGGAGTTGCATTAAATGCTTATTCAGGAAGTTTCATTAGTGTCAATAAGTATGACACATTTGGAATTATTGATTTTTTTTTATTTTTCTCAATTTAGAATGAGGAGAGGCTCAATTAATTACTGTGAAGTGCCTTCATACAGCTTCCCTGCCATCTCTGTGAAAGCCCATTTCAATAATTACCACAGTTGAGTTTCATGAGTCTTCTTTTTTTTTAATGTACATTCCTCCTTTCCCCTTTTACTCAGTGCTTTTTCTTCAGTGTATGATTAACTCCCCTCTGTGATGATAGGGACCAAATGGAAACCCATACATGTTAATCTTGTAGCTTTTTTAAAAAAATTTTTTTAATATTTATTTACAAGAAAGAGAATGAGAGCGACACAGATTGCAAGCGGGGGAGGGGCAGAGAGAGGGAGACACAGAATCCAAAGCAGGCTTCAGGCTCTGAGCTGTCAGCACAGAGCCCGACTTGGGGCTCGAACTCACGAACCGCGAGATCATGACCTGAGCTGAAGTCGGACGCTCAAACGACTGAGCCACCCAGGCGCCCCATAGTCCTATAGTTTTTGAAGAAGGGACCTACGAAGTCCAAGAGCTGATTCATAAATGAGAGAAAGTAGAACACAGTGCTAAACAAGCAGTATATGCCCTGACTGGCCTTAAGGAACATCCATGAGGAGCATAATCTGAGGCATTGTAATTTCTGGGCACAAATTTGGGCACATTCGCTTTGATGGGTTTTTTTTTTATGTCATTAAACTCTATTTGATTTTTAAAACTGGGATGAGAGGATGAGACTATGTTCTAAGCTTTTGTAACAAATAACCTCACGTTCAATAAGCTTTTTGATCTTCATAGCAAATTATACTCATACTACGTTTGACATAATTAAAATATCCAATCCCAATATTGCTTTCTGTAGATTCTGTGGCATCTGATAAAGAAAAATATGTAGCTCAGCTGTTTAAAAATGAGGAAGAAAAAAATGGAATTTGTTGGAAATTTGTGCCTGGATTCACTTCACATGTGCACCAATATAGCCAGAGATCCAGCCCTAACCTTTCTGATAGTCCTTGCCTACTTGTAACCAAGGATCATTTCAGCATAAATTTGATTGAGTCTTTTCCAACTTTGCTTTCTAAAATTAACCTGAAATTAGGCAATAGAGACTTCTGTTCTGCTGGTTTTATGGTCACAGTGGTAGGTTACAGGGGAGCTGAGGATACTGGTTGTTTTTTTTTTTTTTTTTTTTTCGTGTTATTAGGAGGAAAATTCAGGAGAATAGGGAGAAGAATTATCTCATCCTTCTCCTTGAGAAGAATGCGTATTTGTCATGGCTAATTAAATCACTTTTCAGGATTTTTAACTTTCAAGTGGATTAGGCAGTATAACATTAGAAATGAAGTTTCCACATCATTCTCAATTTAATCCTGGATATTAAAATACTTGAAAGATTCTCCTTTCCCTCTTGATCCACATTTTGCTCTTCATGTGGCATGTTCTATTAGTTAACTCTCTAACAACAGAGCAAGTCCACTATAAGCAGTAACCTGCTAGCTGTCAGATAAAATCTCCAGATTGAAACCAGACCAGGGAATTGGGCTCCAAGTTGAAGAAGAAGCATGTGTGACCTCTTGGTTCAAATGGAGGGAGTGTCTCCAGTTTCCTTTGCCAAAAGACTTAGTTCTCCTTGGACATAAATAAAAACAAGAGTCCTTTGTTCTGAAAGATGTAAGGATGATGATTAGTGTTGGCTCACATATTCCTATGGTTCTCATTTTGGGGACTGTGTTGCTTTTAGTTTCAAGAATTTTTAATCAGTCTAGATTGCAAATTCATAGAAAGATCTTTCCTGGTATTTTACTGGTGATGAAAGAAGCTTATCCATTTATCCATTTTGCAAATGTTTACTGAATACCTACTATGTACCAGGCACTATTCTAGGTGTTAAAGATAAAAGTAGTGAGCAAGATAAATATGGTCTCTTCCTGTTCCATTGGGCATTGTATTCTCAGGGAGGTAGGATCCAAAAAGTAAATAAGAATTTTATATGGTGATAAATGGTAGAAAGAGATTAGAGCGAGTTAATGATTGTATTAGAGACTGAGGACAGTGGAGACCAACATTAGATAAAGTAGACAAAGAAGGTCTTGACACTAAGACTTAAATAACAAAATGGAACCAAGATGGGAAAAATCTAGAGAATGAGGACTCTCTGAAAGGAAACAGCAAATGCAAAGTTCCTGAGGCAGTAATGAGCTTAGAGAGTATGAGGAACAGAAGGCCAATGCAACCTGAACATAATGAATAAAGAAAGAGTAACAGGAGAGGAGACACAATCCAGACCATGTAGATGCCTAGAGGCCATGACAGGGAGAATGATTTTATTCTGAGGGCAGTATGAAGTTATTGGAGGCTTAGAAGCAAGGGAATGACATAATTTGATTTATGCTTTCCAAAAGATCCATTTTTCAAATTTGCATTTTCATTTGCAAAGCTCTGCTCTAATTTGGGAAGGCAGTTCTTGTTCTGGATCTTACAGATTTGTTATTTTAGAAATTAATTTTCTTATAAAATAAGGATTAAAAAAATTACCCAGCATAGTGCAAATGTCTGGATAGACATGCCATTTTTAGATGAACTCACTGTCTAAAATGTGAGATGATGTTATACCTGTAATATAACATTGGAAGGTAGAGTTCTAGTCTCACCAGGGCCACTGCCCTGCTCTGTGTCCTGGGCAAAGTTACTTATGTTCTCATTCTGTATTTACCCATGAGTGAAATAGGGATATTAATACCTCTTTGGTTTGCCTTGCCTAAATGTTGGGAAGCTCTGGTGTGACAGTGCACTTGAATATACTTTTTATGAAGCTGAAGGAGCCGAAAGCTAAATCTATTCATGCACCTAAACATTTGTTGAGTATAGGACAGAAAAGATCCAAAAAATTTTAATAATAATGGTTGCCATTTTATTAAGTTTTAAGTAGGTGCTGGATACTGTGCACTTTTTCATTGATTTCTGATTCCAACCTCTTCACATTAGTGCTGGGATTATCTCTATTTTTATTTTGTTATTGAAGCATAGTTGGCATACCATGTTTTATTAGTTTTCAGTGAACAATACAGTGATTTGACAATTCTGCACACTACTCAATGCTCATGATAAGTATAGTCATGGATTATTTCTATTTTTGAAATGAGAGGATGAGGGCTCAGAATTTACTTTCCCAAGCTGGTAAGAGATGGCTGGGATTTCAGCCCAGATCTGTTTGCCTCTGAAGCTCATGCTGAAATGTTATATTCTTCTGCCTTTTAGGATTTCAATGACCCCCTAGGGAGGGCAGACTAACAAACTTTGTACATTGGGATATGTATGTACAGAGCGATCTGACATCATGGAGAAGGATTTGGGGGGACAGGGGGGACAAGTTTAGCTGGTTTCATAGAGGAGGGGTGCTTTGAATTTGATCTGGAAGGATAAGAGTTTCAAGGGACATTAATAGGTGGTGTGATGGTCAAGGAAGGACATCTTAGGAGGAAAGAGTATCCCAAGCAGAGATCTGGAAATGCAAGAGAGGGGTAGGCAACCTAGTATGATGGGAGAATGTGTGCCCTTTTATTACTGTGTACATAGGTATTGTTTGTGGATTTGGGGGGGGGGTGTTGGAGAGAAGGGGGAGAGAGAGAGGAAGGGAGAGGGAGGGAGGGAGGGTATGTGTGTATTTGTATATGTTTTCTTGTCTCTGGATTTTTATGGTGTGTGGAGAGATTGTGTGGTATGTGACATGGTGAGAAGGCAGGACGTGACTGGGAATATGACCCAGTTTAGTAGCTGGAATGACAGAGAACAGAGACCTGGTAAGGGGCTAGTTCACTAATCCAGGTAAGAGATGGTGTGGGGCCAGAATGAAGGAAGCATAGAGGGTATGGAGTGAGTGAGAGGAGACTTATGGAATGTTATTTTAGAAATAGGATCAGTAGTACTTCTATCTACATCAAGGTGCAGCTGGGAGAGGTATGCAAAGTGAATCCCAAGTCTCTAGCTTGGCAATGGTGTGCAGAGTCCTAGGAACTTAAATAAAGGAAAAGTGGGAGCAGAGGCGGATTTGGAGAATGGAGGGGGTGGAGGTAAATTTGGACTCAGTGAGTCTGAGCAGACTGACATCCACAGGGAGATGCTAGAGTTAGCGGTGGCTATGGAATGATCCAGAACTCAGAGAAGGTAGAACCTAGAGGCAAAGTAATGGGGAGGAAAGGTTACCACACAGTATGGCCTTTCCCATCTAATAGTGCAGTGGTATATTTTTGTGATCACAATGCTCTCTTACACAGCATCTAAAGAAGTGAACATAGGAGGTTTTTTGCAGGAGTATTGTGTACCCCTAAGAAAACATGCCGCTTCTCAATTATCCACAAATGAGCATCCATGGCAGTCATTTTTATTCTTAAACTGGCTGTTCCATTCTACTTAGCATATTTTTAAGGACATTTCCATATTCCCTCAAAGCAAATTCATTTTAGTACATATTTATCCAAGAAAAGCATAGTGAGAAAGGTAAACTTATAGGGAAGAGTTAGATGCCAGTTAGAGCTGGTTTTTAAATAGTGCATTTTCTGGAATATTCTTTATCTCCTTATTCTTGTGTTAATTGAGACAATTATGAATTGACACTTGGAACCAGCACATTCAGGGGCAAGCGCCATGGTGTGATCCATTCTGGTTCTGCTATGATTATGTTTCTATCCACCTACCCCCATCCCACCCCAATATTTTATTTACTTCAGATTTCTTTCTTTAGACTCTGTCCTCATGTTTTTAATCTTTTGCAAAGAATTATATCATGACAAGAGGAGACCTCTCCATGTAGCCCACTGAGAAATTGTTTGTGAAGATAAAATGCCTTCATCTGACAAAACAGAAGAAGCAAGAGAGCAAGAGCCTGATGGTGAAAGTGATGAATCAGCTCCAACTTACAGATTTCTTGGCCCAAAATAGTTCATTTTCGAAATATGTTATTCAGAGCAAGGACTGAGCAAGAGGAAGAATTAGAGCTGATTTCCAGCTGGAGATTTTGTGCAGGAAAAGAAAGCCTACAATGATTTGTAGGCACAACTGACCTTGGTAGGAGTGTTTGATTTTCCAATGAGGAGAAGGCCATCTGTTGGTTCTTGAGGGTAGGGGGAATGTGGTGGGATAATTGCTCTTTATAGCATGCTGTACTTGCTTCCTATTCAGAAACTTGTGAGGCCTGGTCTCACTTCATCTTCAGATAATATTCCTATATACAGCAAAGTCAAAACTCAGAGATAACATGCTTGGCTCAAGGTCACCCAAGGAATTAGTGGCAGAAGATGGAGTAAAATTCCCATCTTGTGATTTCCAGGTCAGCATCCTTTCCATTGACTACCTGTTGAACATTGTTAGATTCCTGCCCCTACTTGTTCTATGATCTTGGCCAAGTAACTTAGTTTATCTGGCTCTCAGATTTCTCATCTGTAAAGTAAAAATAATGAAAAAACTTGATTGGGTTACTGAAAAAATCACATTACCCCAAGATGCATGGGGGATAGTACCTGCACATAGTAGGCACTCAAAATACGTGTGTTCCTTTGAAACAATGAGGCTGATACTGGTGATTATTCTGTAACATATTTTCAGTAAAAGCATGGTGGTTTATAAATCTGTGAACTGAGGATTAGTAGAAAATATCCATCAACCAAGTAAAGGGAGCCGAGACTGAGTTGGAGGCTTTGTAGAAGTCTCCAAGATTTTTCTATACCTATTTTTTTTTAGCACAGTTGGATGGCCTTGGATTTCAGCTCATTTATTCACTATATATTATTTAGACATCACATGTGCCATTACATGACCTTGCCAGGTGCTAGGAATATATAGTAGCTAAATAAGAAAGCTTCTTTTCCTGCCCTCATGGAGTTTGAAATCTAGTGAGAAAGAAAACTCTTGATCAAGTAGTCATAGAAGGAATATCTACTCCAAGTCTGAAGGCTCCTTTCTAACAGAGTCATTACAAACTGTGCTGGGATGGATAATCTGACTTAGTTTTGTGAGATCCAGGAAGACTTTCCTGAGGAAGCAACCTTTAGGCTAAGGCTTGCGAGTGGAACAGTCATGCCAGGTAGAGGGAGTAGCATAAAGTAAGGCCATGAGGTGGAAAAACACTCCTGAGTTGGGAGAAAAGTTTGTGGGTCTGAGGAGCATGAACAGGTGAGAGGATGGCATCCCATGAGGCCATGAAAGAAGTGGGGGGCCGGTCAGGCAGGACCTACCCAAGACCAAGGAATAGCTTCTGTGTGGTGTTCAGCAGTGTATACACTGGTCAGATTGGATAATAGCAGAGCCACCCAAAGGGTCATGTACACAATGCCTGTTTCTTAGTCCCAGAGCCCCATGGTCTTGCAGCATCTCACCTTTCCTCCAGGTAGTAGTCTGCTGGCTCTGGGGCCATGGGGAAAGTTTTTAAGTAGTAATAAGTCTGAGTTACTAGCAAAGGAGATAAACTAAGTTCCTTCATAGTCAAATATGCTGACAGGAATCCACCAACCAAGCTGTGCCTGTGCCTACACCTGCTGGTGGATTATATGTTTTTAATATTTTCTTGGAGGAAGAGAGTACAAGTGGCATCCTAATGATTCTTATTCCACATTCTTTCCCCCTCTTTGCTTTTGTATGTTTATTTGTGGATTCATGTAGTCATTCGTTCAAATATATTCATCAACTGATGTATAATCTAGTAGGAGATGTAAGATATATTCAATAAATCACAATTCAAGATTGAAATAAATGAGTGCCATAAATATAAGAAATGAAGTAGAGGTTATGGGTGACTAGAGGATCACTTCCATTTTCTTAAGAGGAGGCAAGAAGTGGGCAGTGATCACTAAGGGTTTTGTGGACAAGGCGGCTTTTGATGTGAACCTCAGAGGATGCAGGGATAAATAGGCAGATATAAGGAGTATAGGTAAGAAAGGAGGCATCCGCAGGGAAAGAGAACAATAGGAGTATAGGCACAGAGAAAGTATAGGATGAATGGAATAAAAAACTCTGGTTGAATTTTAACCCGTGTGAAGGGAGGTTCTTAGCATATTGATGAGGGTCAGGTGTGAAAAACAACAGAGCCTCCTACTGAGCACTGCTAGATTTCATCTGGGAGTTTTTCAGCTAGGAAGTAATGTGACTGACAGCTGAAGAATTGGCGAAGCAGTAGAGAGGAGGCAGGACAGGGGGCACCAGAGCACCAAGCTCAAGGCCTTGGGTATATTGGCCTTATGTCAGAATGCACTGGGGCCCAGAGCTTGCTGGCCATTTGTACAGCCTAGAGTATTCATGGAGTCCTGAGGCCCGCTCCAGCCGTCCTGTGTGAGAATCGCTGGGGAACATGTCTTGGGCAGCTGTTACTTGGTTAAAGCCTGCTAGCTGATCTTCACGAAGCCTAGCATTTGGGAATGACTCTTCCCTTCCGTTCATCATGCAGGCCTCACAGGAACCATCTGGTCCAATCAAGTTGCTGAAGAACCAGCAAAATTGTAACTTGCTCTTCCTTTCATGGGTATGAACAGGGCCACTTTAGATAGATGGTGTTTTGGGAAG
Source organism: Leopardus geoffroyi (assembly GCF_018350155.1). Classification (NCBI taxonomy): domain Eukaryota; kingdom Metazoa; phylum Chordata; class Mammalia; order Carnivora; family Felidae; genus Leopardus; species Leopardus geoffroyi. Next base: position 122,091,719 of record NC_059326.1, on the reverse strand, counting down.
TAGAAATGATGAATTGATGCTTTTACAACTGATAACCAAATACAATTATTATTATGAAGTGCCAGGCAGAAACATCTATTGGTGGAAGAGAGAAAACCAAGGTTAGCAGAGCATTGCACAAAGAGCCTTCTGTATATGCCAGGTTGTTGACAATGAGCACTTCAGGGAAGCAAGTTTGGGGAGGAGGGCAGGTTTTTATTTTATGTCTTTTAATCTATTTAAAACATGCTTTACATGTTTAGTGCTTAAAAAACCCTAGTTTTTAACCCTAGTTAGAGACTTTTAAGGAGCAACAAATGACCTTTCCAAATTCTATTTTTGTTGCCCAGTTTAAAAGGGGAAAGATAGGGGCGCCTGGGTGGCTCAGTCGGTTAAGTGTCCGACTTCGACTCAGGTCATGATCTCACGGTTTGTGAGTTTGAGCCCCCAGTCCAGCTCTGTGCTGACCGCTCAGAGCCTGGAGCCTGCTTCGGATTCCATGTCTCCCTTTCTCTCTGCCCCTCCCCCGCTCATGCTCTCTCTCTGTCTCTCTCTGTCTCTGTCTCTCTCAAAAATAAATAAACATTAAAAAAATTAAAAATAATAAAATAAAAATAAAAGGGGAAAGATAGCCCTCTGTCCTTGTCATTGACAAGGCTACCCTGAGAGCACCTGTGTCAAGAAGATGTCCAGGTCAGATGGTGAAATAAAAAAAAATGTCTATGGCTGTCTGGTTGATGACATTGGGAATGTTTACCTTGAGAAAAAGGACATTTGTACAGTAACTACCTTAAATGTCATTCTGATTGAGTTTTAGGATTACTCACAGCTGGGAGGAGGAGCCAGAACAGAAAGATCTTGACAGTTTAGATTGATGGGCCAAACCTAATAATAACATGAATTGTATGGGGATCAATGCCAATATCTTCCCCGAAGTCTCACAGAGCCACCTGCACACACACAGGGAGGGGAGTAGCCCTTAAGAGCAGCTCATCAAAACAAGCCCCCGGGGTCTTAGTTAACATTAAGAGTGAGTCAAAAGAATGATGTGGCTGCCAAGAAAAGGGAAATAATGTTTGGCTGCATGAACAGAAATCTAGTGTCTGGTTTGATTTTTAACCAGTGGTATGCCTCAAAATCACCTGAGAATCTTTTTTTCCAAATGTGCTCACCACTCCCCCACTCCCACCCCTACCCCCCATCTGACTATATTCCGAACTGGAGGAGGTGGGGTAAGGACTAAACACACCGATTTTAGAAACTCTGGCCCCACTGAGGCCTCTGGTTTTTAAAACTTGACCTAGATCAAGGGAGGGGCCCTCTCAGAGGGCCTGAATAGCTCAGTCAGTTAATCCAGCTCTTGATTTTCACTTGATTTTGACTGTGAGGTCAGTATCTGATGGGTTCATGAGATTGAGCCCCCACCTTGGGCTTCACGCTGAGCGTCTGCTTAAAATTCTCTCTTTCTTCCTCTGCCCCTCTCCCCCACTCTTGCATGCACGTGCTCTCCCTAAAATTAAAAAATAAAAAATAAAAAGGGAGGCACTGTCTCAGACTCTTCAGTGTTAAATTATCTGCAATCTGAAGTTTTTAATTTCTGAAAACCACATTTAAAAAAATAACTTGTGTTTTTATTCCTGATTATGGAAGTAATTTTTGTACAATATTAGCTTTCTTTCCAATTTGCCATCTTACACAGATTGGTTTTAATTAAAATAGTTTAAATAAAAATAGGATCATGATGCCTGCAACGTTTTGTAATATGACTTGTTCTAATAGGAACATAGTTCTATGCTCTTCAGCATGATTTTTAATAGGTGCATAAATCATCCATGTTAAGAAATATTTCAAAAATTACCAATTTCCTATTGGTGTATATTTGGATCTTTACCGAAATTTCCCACAATTGTTAATCACATGCACATACTTGTGTGGAAGAGGAATACAGACAGTGCAATGGCCAGAATGGTGGGAGTTTTGTAATTTTGACAGAAGGAGCAGCTGAAAGAACTTTAATCTGGAGAAGATTTAGTGGGCTTGGAGGGGGTGGTAAATATCTTCAAATATTTGCAGAAAAATCAAACAGGAAAGGAATTCAGTTTGTGTTGCCAGCCTCAAAGAGACAATTGGGTAAAATATACAAGGAAGTAGCTTTCAGGGGAAGGTAATGAATTTTCAAATAATAATTGTTTTGAAGGTCTTGCCTGCCCATCCTTGGGGATGCTGGAAGTTAGCATTTGTAAAGGAAGTAATTGACCACATTCACGTTTCTAATCGCTGTGATGGAGTGGGGGGGATGTAAAATGGAGTGAGTCACAAACTCCAGTGGCCCAAGCAACAACCAACTGTAAAGGAGGTTGTTCTGCTAATAGACTCTTGTGAAAACAATTTGAATTCAAATACCTTTAGGTAACATCCACATCAGTTAGCCACAATCCACACCCCTCCACATTTATTTTACCAGCCTGGGCTCCTGAAGGCACTGGAGTTTATCACCCCTAGCAGTTGATCTTTAAAACCTTTTGATGGTGTGAAGACCTGTCTTTCATTCAGATGTTTATCGAGCGCCTTTGTGTGTTCAGTGTTGTGAGAGATGCTAGAGACCACAGTGAGCCTGACAGCATCTCTGCCCACCAAGAAGCCTGCAGTGAGAGCGTGCAGGAGGGGGGAGGTGTTGGATGACTGGATTAGAAGATGAATACAGGGTCTCAACTCCAGAAGGTCCACTTAGGACTAGTGATTGCTACTTATAGTGAGATATGCTTTGACTTGCTAAGAAGAGCTTTCATAACCAAGTTCTCAAGGGAAAGGGACCTTCCTGGAGGCACTGCCCTTCCCCCAGTACCCCCGGCAGACTAGTGCAGGCAGAGCCAGTTGGCATGTCTGTTGGGGGTACTCTGGAGGAGATTCTGGCTCTGCAGGAGAAGTAGTATAAATGGATCATCCTTGGATTCCATGTAGAGAAGAAATTACAAAGGAAGCAAGCGACATTTGAAAAAGTTGGTGAATTTGGGGCGCCTGGGTGGCGCAGTCGGTTAAGCGTCCGACTTCAGCCAGGTCACGACCTCGCGGTCTGTGAGTTCGAGCCCCGCGTCAGGCTCTGGGCTGATGGCTCAGAGCCTGGAGCCTGTTTCCGATTGTGTCTTCCTCTCTCCCTCTCTCGCTGCTCCTCCCCCGTTCATGCTCTGCCTCTCTCTGTCCCCAAAATAAATAAACGTTGAAAAAAATAATTTAAAAAAAAAAAAAAAAAAAAAAAAAAAAAAAAAAAAGAAAAAGTTGGTGAATTAGAAAGCTGACATCATCCAAAAAAGGGGGAAAGGGCCAGAAGAATGTCAGGTTCTTTTTAGCTGTCTCCCTTTGCTTCGGTATTGATTTCAGGAGCAGGGTGTTTTACCTCCATTCTATTGCCCTTAATCTATGTTAAAGCATCTCTTGAGTGCATAGTTAATACTAGACACTGTGCTAAGTGCTTTTTGTTCATTCATCTTCCTAATACTCTCCATTTTGGATATGAAGAGACTGAGGTTCAGAAAGTCCATGCTTAGTAAGTGCTGGAGCCCAGGGCTTTACCCACCACAATCTGCTGCCTTCTGATTGTGATGATGTGTCCACTTCTAGGCCATCTAAACTCTCTAGTCTTGTTGGGATTCTTCCCTAATATTCTCTCCATTTCTCTCCTCGCTTACACCTGGATTCTGTTCTTCTTGCCATCTGTCACGGGGCCCTTTGTCCCACCATTTGCCCTTCCTGCTCCTGAAACAAGTCCCCTTGCCTTTTGATTAGTCACTTTTGGGAAGCCAAATACATTTAGGCTATAGATTTTCTCATAACCGGGTGGCAGCAGAGCAGAGCATGGAGAATGGGAGGTTTTGATTTTGAATTAGGAGGTGGAGTTTTAACAGGAAGTACTTTGCTGATGCTAAGAAGTTTAAAAAAAAATGTCTTCCCATATGATTTGTTTCAATTCACTAAGGATCTGGGCAGCTGCTAACACTCATTTGGACTTGTCCCCCCTGAACAGAGCTGTACGCTGATGGAGCTTCTTAGCATGGCTGCCACTTGCCGTCTCTCAAAAAGCATCTCATTTTTGGAATGACATACTGCTTGGTACAAAGTTAGAGGGAACTGGGCTTGAAGAAGCTACTCCTGAGGTTGAGTAGGACATAATATTCATCCTTAGTGACATTTCCAAAATTCATAAATAATTTAACCCCCAAATTCTTGATGTAGAATCTGAGTTGGTGTGTGGGCTCTATCTGTATAGGTGTGTGTTTAAAGGGAGGGTTTTTTAACAAAGGAAAAAAGAAAAAGGCTAAGATTTCATTGGGTGCTTCCTGTACACCAGGCATTGCTTCATCTATATACTGTTTTTTACACACATATACACACACATATAGCCATACACACAGCCATATATTAGAGTTTATTGACTGCTCATAAGAGTCCCATGAAATTAGTGCTGTTAGCCTTATTCAGTTCAGAGGTGATGACTAATGCAAACATAAATAGCTGAAGATTAGAACCAAGTCTCCTTAGGTCTGCTGGACTCCAGAATCATGACCTCTGGGACATACTAAAGGGGAATTACATTATGTTGATGCACTAACAAATGAGGCACCATCTGTATATGCATATAGTTTTTATACCTTTCGTGCCCTTTCACATGTGTTTGGATTCTATGTTTACCCCATCAGGTCAGAGAGCCGGGTTTTGATTTTCTTTGCTTTGAGCTACAAGGAAACTGAGGTCCAGAGAGGTAATGAGACATTCCATACATCAAAGAACTAACTGGTCATCAAAGCCTAAACTTACCCCAGATCTCCTAAGTCCTACTTCCCCTCAGCATGCTGATGGGAATACTCATCCAGGTTCCTGATCCCTTGGGTTAAACTGGATGAATCCTCTTCTGAAATTCACCAATGACTAGGAGTTTATTTAGTAAATGTTACTAAATTATCACTGAGTAGTTTCTGGAATTGTGCCAGGCCTTAGCAGGGCTGTGACGGACTTGTAGTGTCCTGCATTCATAGAGCTTACAGACTAGTGGGGAAAGCAAACAGTTAGGCAAGTGATTGCTATAGAGTTCATGTCCATTGAAGGAGCAAAGGCTTCCACTGGAGAATGGAAGCTATGTCTAAGTTTCAGAAGAATAAGAGTTAGCTAGGTGGAGGTGAGGGTAGGAGACAGTTTTCCATAAAGAAGGAATGTTCTGAGCAGAGAAATGAGCCAAGGACAACCCTTAATATGGACCAACACAAGAGGTACGCAACACAGAGACCAGCAACTGAGAAATGGTGGGGAGAGGCAGTGAAGTTGAAAAGGGCGCATGCAAGGTTTGCAGACCAGCCAAAGCTTCAAATACTGGTTTCATCATTCATAGGCTGTGTGACTTTGGGCAAGTTCCTTGATTTTTTTGAGTGTCTGCATTTGTGAAGGCAGATTTATCACAAACCTTGGCAAGGTTAATTATCAAGCTTGCAAATAATAAATACAAATCATTCAACCAGTGCTGGCAAAAGGCACCACTCTGCACGAGCTGCTCCCACCTAAACTTGGGAGTCATCTTTGATTCTAGGCTTCTCCTCACCCCACCCCACGCAACAGGTTGACTGGCAAGTCCTTTCTGTACTCCCCCAAAGTATGTTGCAAACTCCTCCATTTCTTCTGTCCCCACACTATAGTATGGTTTAAGTCTAAACCGCCTACTTCTCCTTACTGGACTAGAACACAACCCCTAACCAGTCTCTGTCCTTCCTGTTTCTGTCCCACCCCTGACCCCCAATTCATTCTTCATACTTCAGTTAGGATGATCTTTGAAAAACCAAAAGGACACGTCATCCTGCTGCTTGAAACCTTCTAGTCACTTGTCCTTGTTCTTAGCAGAAAATCTAAACTCCTTGTTTATTAGGCTGGCCCTGGCCACCTCCTGGCCTCATCTCCCTGTCCTTGGTCACAAGCTCTGCCCACATTGGCTACCTGCATCATCTTTCAGGTTTTAGTTGGATGGCCACCTTCTCAGAGAGGGTCTTCTCTGACCACTATGTCTAAATAAAGTCTCCCTTGCTAACTTCTACTATAGCATTTTATTTCTTTCATTCCCAGCCAGTATTAAAATTCATCATTACAAATTTGTTTGGGTGCTTACTAGATGAATTGTCTAGCTCCCTCACTAGGTTGGGAGTTCTGCAAGACTCTGAACTATTCTATTAGGGGCCCTGATGGATCAAACCCATGTCTGGCACAAAATAGGACATGGTAAACATTTGCTAAATTAGTAGAGAAATGAAAGCAGGGTGCTCAGTAACTAATTGATCCCTATCAGAGGAACTGTTATGGTGTGTCTGGGTATGAGCATTTGGTAAGAGTTTCTGTCACCCATCATTTGCCTCAATTGCCACAATAAAAAGAGTGATAGCCCTCTAGAAGGTTAACAGAGAGAGGGAAGGTCATTCTGTGTCAGTGGAATCACCAGAGAGAACTCATCCCCAAACCCCTTGACACTGAATCCATATAAGACACAGTTTCTGGGAAAATCCTTGGTATATTTTTCTCTGAGACTCAGGGACCGAGGGACATTCATCACCGGAGAAGTGGGTGCTCATACACACTCTTGTGTTAGCAGCTGGCATTTCTGCCTCAAGGATTTTACATTTACAAGGTAATAATAAAAGTGGTATTAGAAACCTGCAGATGGTCTGTCCGATAGAGATAAATGTTGATTGCAAGCTCCAACATGGAAGTGGGATTGACTAGAAGTGTTCCTGGGTAATTTAAGACCCCATAGTGGGTGTCCCTGGAGATACCATGGCCAGTCAGTTCTATTTTATTTCAGGGAGGAAATAAAACTCTGCCTGATTGGACTTTTTTTCCCCTGACAGAAATGAGTAGTTGTCACGATGAATCATAAAGGCCAAGGCTGCAAGGCTGGCAATGCACACCAAAGCCTCACTTCTTCTCTGTGAACGTGGTCTTTGAACTTGAAATCAGGGTCAAGTTTTAGAGCTCTCATCTTGTTGGATATACAAGATCTCTCACTTCTTCCCCAGAGATCCTCTTACTTCTTAGTGGAGGGGTACTGTGATGACTTTTCAGAATGTGCATTTGAGAGTGTTCAGCACTGAGAAGTAGTAAAATAAGGGACAAGGCCAATGATGGGGTAATAATTTTCAGCCATTTGATTTTCTAAAACTACGCTGTCCAATAAAACTGACTATGATGATTGAAATATTCCATATCTCGGCTATCCAACATGGTAGCCACTAACCACATGGGACTACTAAGTGCTTAAAATGTTGCTAGTGCAATGAAAAACTGAATTTTTAGTTTACATTTGAATAGCCATATGTGGCTCTTGGTTTCCACATCAGATAGCTCATCTCTAAAATACCGTGGGATTGGAGGAAGAGTAGCAAGCACGAAGGTGTGCAAAACACAGCAGTTAAATGGGAATACCTAGGAGAAGGTGCCTTGGGAATTTTAACCGAGCGGCTGGGGAGGGTGTGTCCCATGGTGGTTATAAATGCACACTCTGGTGTGAGATCTGGGTTTAAATATCATTACTGCCAAGTTCCACCTATCTGATCTTGGGTAAGTTACTTAACATCTCCAAGATTCACGTTTTTCATCTGTAGAATGAAGATAAGAATAGAACCTACTTCCCAGGGCTGCCCTATGTCTTAAATGGAATGCTATACGAACACACTTAATATGGTATATCTGACATCATTTATGTCTCAGCAAATTTGGTATAGTATCTTTTAATGTGAACTGTGATCCTCTTGCATACCTAGACACACATCTGGATAGCAGTGTTGTTGAGCTTTGTGATCAGAGGGGTAGAGGATCAACACAGAGAGCTGACCGGACTCATTTGATGAAGCAAAAGTAAATTTATAAACAACAACACCACCAGGCCTCCCCAGACCTGAATATAGCAAGTTTTGCAGAATCTCATGAAATGGGTGTTCTGGGAAACTGCAAGGCTCGGGACCATTTGTAATAAGAATTAGAGAATGATAAAGCTGAAAGAGATTTTGAAGACCAGTGGTTCTCAAGCTTTAGTGTGCAAACAGATCACCGGGGTGTCTTGTGAAATGCAGGTTCTGATCCGATGGATCTGGGTGGGAGCCAAGGTTCTGCATTTTTCCAGGCCACCAGATGTTGCAGAGGCTGCTGGCCAGAGTCCACACCTAGAATATCAAGGATGTTGAGCATCTAGAGTCTGGGGCACAAGACCAGTACCCTCTATTTCTGAGGAGGTCTTGGAGACCCAGAGGAGGAGGCTTCCTGTCGTGGGGCCATTAGAAGTAGAACCAAGGCTGGCACTAACCCCTTCTGTTGTCTACTCCAGTGTCATATGCACTTTTGCACTTCCTTGGGAAGCTGTAGTCTCTTGTATTACGTGACACCCAACAGTTTGTAAAACGTCCTCTGTCTTGTACTTCCTTCTCCATTTGCCACCCAAGATCACTTCTTCTGCCCACACTATTCCCATTAGCAACTGCTAGTGATTCTGATCAGACGTGCTGATTCTAATCTCACAGTTCCTCCCATTACACCCATGCACCTCTGTCTCTCTTCTCCATCTTGAGGAAGCTCCAGGCTGGGACTTAGGGGCCAGTCTGCACTTAAGGTCCCACTCAGCAAAGAAAAAAAAAAGTGAGAAGAATCACGTGTCTCTTCTTTGTCTTTTCTCTGTCACAGACACAGGATTCTAGAGCATTTATTACAAGCTGAGGATAGCAGTGTGCTTAAGGTGTTTGCATAAGCCATTTCTGGGCGTTAGAGGTTTTATTCCCCGAGAGCCTAAAATGAGCAACAACTCCAAGTGGGAAGGATGGAAGTGAAGCACCAAACTGTCAGAGAAGAGGAAAAGTTTCCTTGCTAGTCATGAACCACGCAGTTGCTTAGAACAACTTGGTGAGAAGGGATTGAAACTTAGGGCAGTTACAGTCCCTGTTGCTGACTCTAGGTGACTCCAGGTAAAGGGATATGTGTGTGCACATGTGTAACACAGGCATACACCTATGTTTACCTCCTTACTTTCCCAAAAGTTCAGTGGTTCACTCAGTTCATATTATTCATCTCCTTTCACTAACATTTTGTCTGGATGAGTGAAATGACACCTGCGAGCCTGCGAGAGAATTCTGAAAGATTTGGCTTTTTGTTGACATGCTTCTCCCTGACACCCCACCCCCTGCATGTTATCTCGTTATCTGCTTCAGTGCCAACGGTTAGGGTCAGGCAGTTTTCTAGGTCTTTGCCATCATATGATTGGGATTCTGAGAGATAAATGTCAAGAACTAGGAATTCAGACTCATCGAGTTGCTGATAATTAAATGAATTTGTGGCCTCTGACTGTCAGGTCTGGGTCACAGATGGAGCCATGGGTTTTGGGGTCCCAGCTTGGAGGAGCTGGCAAACACAGCTTTTCCCTGGAGACACATCCATACGTATTATCTCTGTACTGTATGCTTGGTATGCTTTGTGAGCCAGTAAGGTATCCTTTAAATAAAATACCACTTGTGAACCAATCCGTTTTTCTACTAAGGTATATTTTCTACTGCAGGCATATTTGACTTAACATGTTCCATTACTATCAGTGAGTTCGTTCCAAAGGTTAATACCAATGCAGAACTGACTGAGTAGGAGGGCGTTGGCTAGTGCAAAAACTCCACCTTTTGCCCAAATATCTTCTTAGGTAAATGGGGAAGATCTTTCTGCTTTGCATTTTCAAAACCAATGATTTTTGCTGTAATTAGAGGAAGGAAAGCTAGACCAGGCAAGATTTTTTTCCCCACTTTTAAAAACACCATTTAAGGATCCCAGCTGTTTTATTGGGTTTCTCCAGTTCCAGGGGTGGGGGGCAATTGTTCCTTGAGTCAGCATGCCATCACTGCTGGGTAAAGAGAAGAGTGCATCTGTGGCCTCTGGGAAGGTCTGCAGAGGACTTTGTTCAGATAACTCGGGGTCCCCAAATGGTTTCCCATCTTCAACCTTCCATGTAATAAGAACCATGGATATTTCCGAGCACAGTTTGCCCTGCATTCTATTGACCTAATCATTTGGCTAATCACTGCCTGCAATTAAATCCTTCTCGATGCAATAAAGTTAATCTCTTCCCAGCACATAAAATCTGACCCCCCACAGCTTGCATGAGGAGAATTGCTCTTGTTTATGCTACCATCTTGGGATCCAACACACTTTATTCTGAGGGCTGAAGCAACTCTTGAAGCTTCAGAATTCGCACCCGCATTGAATTAAAGTGTTAGAATGCTTTGCTCTCCTGCCAGACACAAAGCCCCCACTAGTTTGCCTTATCTTTACTCAGGTTCATTTCTCCTCTCATGCCCACTGCAGATCTTAAACCATTGAACGTTAGGCTTTTTTTTTCAGGCATGTTGCTTTGGTTTGTTATCAAGGCCATTAGCACACATTTGACAATTATTCATTTGGCCCCTTTTTGTTCCTGCTTGAAGAGATTAGTGTCTAGTTCATAAATAACTTCACGAGGTCCACAATCTCAGCCATACTTACAGCTCAGACCGAGGGACTTGTCATTGCTTCCTAACAGAAACAACATTCGAAGACTCATTTATTCACTTGGCAAATATTTACTGGCAAGTCAAAGTGTTTACAATGGAACTGAGAAGATAGTTGAAAAGGCAATGGGTCAAGAGTAGAGGTGTAGGGGAGAAGGCAGGCAGCACAATGATGAATGTCGTATACAGATGGGCCTGGGTTCTAATTGTCATATACCAGGTGCTTGTCATGATACTTGGAGCAAGTTCATAATCATCACTAAGCCTCAGTTTCCTCATATTTATTTTTTTTAACTTTTTAAAGCTTATTTATTTATTTAGAGACTGTTAGAGTGGGGGAAGGGCAGAGAGAGAGAGAGAGAGAGAGAGAATGAGAGAGTGAGACACAGGATCTGAAGCAGGCTCCAGGCTCTGAGCTGTCAGCACAGAGCCCGATGTGGGGCTCAAACCCATGAACCATGAGATCATTACCTGAGCTGAAGTCAGATGCTTACTGACTGAGCCACCCAGGCACTCACCTCATCTTTAAAAAGAGTTTAAAAAATGGCTATTTCACTGGGAGGATTCAGTTAAAAAAATGTATCTTCAGATGTCTAGAATAATGCCTAGCACACGGTACTCCACAAGGGTTAGCTGTGATTATCCCTTTATTTCATCCTTGTAACAACTGTGTGAGGTAGGTCCTACTTTTTCCTCCACTTTGCAGATGGGAAAACTGAGTCAAGATAACTTGCCTAAGATCACACACACAGTTTATGAATGGTAGGCTTAAACATGGGGTGCTTGATACTGTTATTTACATTCCTTATCATTATTTCCTTACATTTTTAGGAGCTACATACATCACTGGCTTTTGAGAAACATAATTTGCTAGATTTGTTAATGGCTCAAATTAAGCCACATGATTTAGCTAGAATATAACATTTTTCAAACATTCGTTCTATTGTGTTTCTTTTTCTACCAACAACCAGTATTTCTCTTCATGTAGAGAAGTTTTATTAAATGCCTAATTACAACTGGTTGGATTGTTGGATTCTCACTTATAACAGTTCTCACTTCTGAATTTAAATGTAATGATGTGTTGAAATATTAATGACCTTTATCTTTAAAAGTGTCTCAATTGTACTAAAGTTAACAAATGTGGCTGATAACACCCAGCGATATTCTCCCACACAAGGCATTTGCTTGGGCTGGTGTCATTCTAATGGGTGGGTTTTATACGGCACAGACAAATACACAATGCAGGAAAATTTTGCATCACAAATTACCTGAGAATTTAGTTTCCCCATAAATGTTTTAAAGTACTCTAACTCAGGCTAAGTAATAATAGCTGTAAAGCATTTAGAAGGATCGACAGTGCTAGGCATGTATTCTGTGGAGTAAACGTGTTTCTGAGGGAGAAATATAGAAGGATCATACAGTGTTTAGATCATACAGAAGGAACAACCCATAAGCTAAGCTCAGTCCTGCTGTCTCTGTGTGTCCTACCTTCTGTGGCATGAACATCCCTGTTGACTTTGGCTTTAACTCCTTGGGCATCTTAATGTTGATAGTGAAAACAAGAGTAAAATTTATCTGAGGCTTGATTCTAATAGCCAGCTTGGACTCCTTCCAATTCCCCAGAAGTCTTTGGGGTTCAAAACACTTGTATAACTGGTGCTGGCTTCTGAGCCTTGGGGCATAACATGAAGGTTTAGTCTCTCTCTCTCTCTTTTTTTTTTTTTTTTTTTTTTTTGGTGAGTGTGTCATTTGCCAAAAGACCTTGATACATTCTTGTCCCACCCCCACCATGACTTGGAGTGTCCGAACTGAGGGACGTCTGTTTACTGACATACTGACAGAATCCTACTTACAGGAAATCCCATGTCTCATCTGGCTAAATAACTTGGACCATATGCTCAGATCCCAAAGCTTAGGATTTTTCAGAGCAAGTTCAAATGTGCCTATTTGCATCACCTGGGGATATTGAAATTCCAGGCATAAGTTCATTTTCACATAATTCATTATCCTCCCTTGGATTCAGTACTTACTGTGAACTTTGGCAACAGATGGAAGGAGATGATATTCCAGGAGCATTTACTAATTCTTTTGTGCTCACAAATACCCACAAATAGTGATAATTTTCAGTCAAATGAAACTTGCAGGGCCAGGCAGTGCCCTCAGGTATTCATTTGCCACCCCCTGTTGAGTTCTTGGGTAGAATTTAATTATCCAACAAATTTGGGGGTAGCTCTGCCAGATGTTGGGTGCTGACCCAGACATTTAAAATGGAAGGATCTGGCACCTTCCAGTGGCTCAGAAGGTTAAGCATCCAACTTCAGTTCAGGTCATGATCTCACGGCTAGTGAGTTAAAGCCCCGCCTTGGGCTCTGTGCTGACAGCTCAGAGCCTGGAGCCTGCTTCGGATTCTGCATCTCCTTCTCTCTCTGCCTCTCCCCCATGGTCTCCCTCTGTCTCAAGATAAATAAATAAACCCAAAACAAAAACAAAGTTAGCTGAAACTATCAGATTCCTTCTTTGGGGAATTTAGACTAAAAAATACCACCAAGGTATTTGGCTTTGAGAGCTTAAGATGAAATGAAAGCAAGAGGTCAAGTCAGGCTGTGAAGTAATCAGGCAGCAGTGAATAGGAGTCAGCAAAGAAGGGCATTTGGTAGAGAAAGCATCAGAGAACACACAGAGCAAAGTAGAGGGGTCATGAGAAAGGGAAAAAGTAGGCAGTGGCTAAGGATGTTTTTCTGGTTCCAGTCCACGGGGATCCTCTTAATATATAATGTGAGAGTGAAGGGGGATAATTTATGTAAATCACCCAGCAGATGCCTGATGCTTAGTTAAGTGATCAATACAAGTCAGCAGTATTATGATGTTTATTATTATTGGAATTTTAATGTGATTTGTCTTTTTGGACAAAAAGGTACATTTTGGAAGATACAAAACATCCTCTTTTTCCCAATTTACAAAGGTGCAAACAGCTAGCGTTATGAAATGCCATATTCTTTCTTTTATCGTTGATTTGGATTTCTTAATTGTTATAATTTATAATTCGCATTTCAGCTTATGATTATCTTAGTTTTCTTTCGAATCGATTCCACACCCACTAATGAACTATCATGTAGAGCAATGGGGAGCTATTCCCATAATCTGTTTTCCTCCAATCCCCCTTCAGATGCTAATGAGAAGTACCATGGAGACATCAGCCATTAGTATACACAGGCTGGTATAAATCATGGACTATGGATCATTGAGCATCTTTGTTGTAAAACAAATGGCCTGTGGTCAGTTAATCATACAAAGAAACATCTCTAGGGCCTCCTGGCTTTATTCATAACCCCTAAATCCAGTTGAGTTCTATAAACAGAACATCTGTTAAAATATGCAGAAATTACAGTCACAGTCATTATCAGGAAGCTATATGGCTTTGGCAGATTTTTTTTTAAGCTTTTGATGGTAATCTCCTCTGTCTGTGATTCATGCATTATTCCCATTCTTGCTGAATCTCTTTTGTTCCCCTCTGTTCTTTTGGGTTTACAGAACTTTTAACCCAAGATTGAAAAGTCTTGGTTGTCCCAGACTCGGTTGGCCCTGTGCCATTCTACAACATAGGAGACTGTCACCCAGCCTTGCAAAACCATATATTTCAGGTATGCAGTATGCATAGCCTCAAGCAGCTGCAGAATGAGAAATCCCAATCAGTTTCACACTTGTTTTACTGACTTTGGATTCTTGGAACACTGGCATTTAACAAAGCGAACAGAACTCCTTACCAGCACTACCCCAAATTTCTCATTTTCTCATTTGCCCCCTGGCCTCTTAGTTAAGATGTTTACTGTGTTATATTTAAATTGGCCTGGTACAGTTAACCTCTTAAGACAAAGACCAGGAGAAATATGGATAGCCAGGTAACAAGGTTTGTCCCAATAACCTAGATTGGCTCCCTCTTGTTTAGTGAGGAAACATTATTCCACCTAAAAACTAGAGAACAGGTAAGCATTCTTTAACTATGGCTTTGTTCTGTCTGCCATGGAATGGGAATCAACAAGCAATCCTTACAGAAATTGAAAAGTCACCTCTGAGTATTCAGTGTGTCCATCACCTATCCTTACATAGAAGGTTTTATAAAGTCTCAAAGTCAGCCTGGTTGAGCCTGAATAGATGTTTCTAAATGAAACCCACAAGGAAAAAGAAGGCGGTGTGGTAAAGTTGCTAAGAGAACAAACTCTGGGACCCGACAGACATGGACCCAAATCCCAGATCTGCCAGCCATTAGCTGTGTACCTTAGAGAAACTGAACTCTCAAAGCTTCTGTCTTCATCTATAATATTAACACCTGCTTCATAAAATGGAGAGGTTCACAGAAAACCCAAGCAAAGTGCCTAGCCATGTGCCTGGCCCATTTTTCATTACTAAGTAAATATTCATTATTAACTGTTGTTATTTTTTGTTTTTGTACTTAGTGCCCACACATGGTTAGATTATGTTAGGTGTTGATTTAACATCACTAGAACTTGCTTTTTTAACTACTTAAATACTTTAAAATAGTCATTTGTTCAGGACTATGTGCTAAGCACCTGCTCTAGGTTCAGTGCTCTGTTAAGTGTGTATTCTCTGTGAAGATTTATCCTTGTGGACATCTGTCTATAAGGAGTTCATCATACCTATCAGCATAGGTATCAGCACAGAATGCATTAGAAGGAAGACCCAAACCAAGGACCATAGAATTTGTGGGTAAGAGAAACAAATGACCAACGGGAAGGCCTCATGAGGGAAGGTAGAGGAAGCCCGGGTTATAAGAGACTTGACAAATCTCTCCATTGGTGTGCTGGGGAAAGGGGAGGTGAAGTCACAGTGGAAGATGAAAAGCTGAAACAAAATGAGGCAGCAGTGAACATGGGTAGGATAAAAGAGGCAAGGAATGGGCCAGTTTGCCTTCTGGGAGAATCAAAAAGATTGGAGGGTAAAAGCCCATCAGAGGATCAAAACCAGACTCTCCAACCCCCTGCAGAAACCAAGGGATCAAAATGGAAAGCTCCCAAAGAGGCTAGAAATCAGACAAGTCCATGTGGAGGGTGGAGCACTCAGAAAGGGAGACGCTGACAGTCTGATGGCTTGTTTGTCCATTTCCTGGCCTGCACCCGAGAGGAAAGCTGGTTCTCTTCTGGGTTCAGGGCCTGCCCCGGTGCTTGTGGCTGTGCAGTTCCCTGCCACCCTCCCAGCCCCAGGCGCTAACTCCAGGCATCCTTAGGCAGCAGCGTTCTGAGCTCTCAAAAGGAAAATTGCAGTCATGCGTTGGAGTCCTCAGTGCCAATTAAAGTATCAGGCTCTGAAACAAACAAATACAGATAACATAGAGGGGGATAATGTTTTAAAATTAGGTTCTCAGGAGTCACCCATTAATTTGGAGCTCACAAGACAGTGACTGCATGTTCAATAAATACCGTTTGATGACAGTAACAGCCGGTAGTGGGAGATGCCCAGCAGATAGGTCTCTTTAAGCATGCAGCTACAACTACATCCTGTGATATCATGCTCAGCAAGAAGGCAGCATCTTTCAGCTTTATAACTCTCAAAACACGAATCCCTCCAGAGGCCAGAAAGACGGGTGTCATTCATTGTCCTCCTGCTAAAAGTAGAAGAAACAAGGCAAGATAACTAGTTTTAAAACTTAAGAGAGTGGGTTCAGTATACACAGACCCACTGTAGAAGGCTCAGTATACTCAGTATACTCAAAACCACTGCATAATTACATAGGCTGTGTAAATACCCAGGGGTTGTTAGCGGGCTAGCTTGTGGAAATGAAAAAATTAGCAGTAGTGGCATGGATTTTTTAAAAGCAATTACTTGCTTTATGCAATGACCAGAATCTACAGATGGTGCTTGGTCAAGTTCTTGAGTGTCTTGGAAACCTTTGAAGCATGATTGTATTCACACTACAAATAATAGCCAGTAGGATGTACATGAAAGCCCTTTATTCTGTTGATTGCAGTGGAACAGTATTCGTTAATGTATGGGTCATGGTGCATGATGTCCGTGCTATGAGAACACAGCAGGGGTGTTGAGAGCTAACAAAGAATTCTGAGTTTTCACAAGAGCTGATTTCCAACTTCCACCTGAAAGGTAGGGTTCCTCTGGGATGAGGACACAGACTGGTGAAGGCAAACTGACCACATTGCCAACAGTTCTGCATCAAGTCACTGTCTCTACTACAGAAGGCCAGAGTAGACCTTGTCTGATGCAGTAAGTGCAAGTGAGTAGAATCAATGGCCTAAGTGAAAGCTTGGGCTTCCTGGCCAGGCTTAGAAGCTGAAAGTCAAAGAATGGCTTTTCACAGCACCTTTTACCAACAGAGGCTTCCTAAAAATGACTTGATTAGTTTCATTTTCTACCCTTGTAGGACTTGTAGATGGGACCACCCAGATGATACATTTGTTCATTGGTCCAGCAAATCTTTATGAAGCATCATTTATGGCCAGGGCCTTTGCTAGGCATTTGTTGGAGAAAAAGTGCATTCCACAGGTTATCATTACCTTGATTTCAGGGATCTTGTGTTCATTGCTTCTGTTTTACCCAGGGCATTTGGCACAGTGTATTACACATAAGGAGCACTCCATGAAGGTAAATGGAAAGAAAAAAAAAGTACTCTGTCATTTGCAGCTACCAATGCAGTCAGATGTCAGGAAAGTAACATTTGATCTCCTAATAACCTACACTTATCCGTTAATATAAATTGCACTGTACACAGTGAGACCAGGTGGGTAACTTCAAGTTCTGCTTACTCCATTCTTTATGACTCTGTTATTTTCAATGGCTTGGCTACAGGACAGTTATATAGAGACTTGGAAGCATGGGAGCAGATCATTGGCTTGTACCCACTTCACCAGCACAGGTGGACGCATCATGGACATGTCCTGTGTATTTTTTTTTCATTCCTTACTTCAGTAAGATGATGATGCTACTGGCTTTCTGGAATTCTCTCCAGATGTTAGATCACTGAATTACCGTTTTCATGTGGGTGTTATTATCCATCCGTGTACCGTCATTTGAGTCAGTGGTTGTGCCACTGGATGAATGGCTGCCGTGGAAGGGGTGAAGCAGAGATGCCTGTCAGGCAGCTGAGTGTCATAGTGAATGCAAAGTGGAAAATGTAGGGATAGCCCGACTGCATGTTTATATAACCCCAATGAGCATGTGCATAGATAAAAACAATAGTCACTAATGATAGGAGAGTATGCATTGTGTGCTAGACACTATGCTAGTAATTTTATGTGTGTTATCCCATCCAGTTCTCTTAACAGTCCTCGTAGATTGGATGCTTGCACTAGCCCCAATTATACATGAAGAAACTGATAATATATTCATGGCCATGCAGCTAAGAGTTCATGATCTTAGCCACTACCCTGTATTGTGGTGTAAATGTTTAATATAACATGGTTAAAAGAATGAATTATTGATGGACAGTTGGTTGAATGAGAAGGAGGACTTATTTCTGCTTGCCCCCATATTTTCACTTGCACAAAAATGTGAAGGGGGTTGGGAAACAGAAATCACTGTTTGTTGTCTAGGTTCTGCTGCTTTACAAATTAGTCTAGTTCTATTTGGTAGCCTCCCAATCAAACCAATAAATTGGATGAGTCAGTGGTTCTTAAAAAAAATTCTGAAATTAAAACTACAGTGTATTAATATGGTGATTAGTCACATCACCAAAATAGAGACACTTTGTAAGGACTCTTTTCAAAATCTTGAGTAGAAACAGAAAACTATAGGATATGCAGGCATTTAGCAATGGTGTTTGGTATTGGAAGAAATCATTTGTGCAATTACCTGTAGATTCTAACCAAATTGGGAGCAAATATTAGCTATGTTTCTCATGGGTTTTTGGACTTACCCAACTGTTTGGTAAATTATTGGAGTTATGTGCATTTTTGAGAAGCTCTGTACTTGTCTGTTTGACAAGAGGTGAGA
Source organism: Leopardus geoffroyi (assembly GCF_018350155.1). Classification (NCBI taxonomy): domain Eukaryota; kingdom Metazoa; phylum Chordata; class Mammalia; order Carnivora; family Felidae; genus Leopardus; species Leopardus geoffroyi. The sequence goes on along the minus strand of NC_059326.1, from coordinate 122,073,240 downwards.
AGGAAATGGGCATTCACACCAATCCACTTAATTTATAGCTCTGCTTTGGCAGTGTTTTATAAAGAATAGATCCTCATTGCCTTAAGGTAAATGCTATTCCACTTTCATTGCAACTGTCGTTGGGTGAAGATGTTGAACTAAGCCTGGGTCTCGGGTCTCCACTGACAAATGAGAGGCATAAATTTCTGACACATCTTATCTTTTTAATGAGTGTTTAGTAACAACCCACCATTTGCTGTGCAAAGTTCAGGCACTATTTCATTTAATAAGAATAAGTAAAGAATAATCAATTTTAGTTCAAGTATAAAATTGATTATTGGTTAATAAAGGAAAACTAAATATTTTTGTGAAGAACATCAAACTGTTTTTCCAAGCTAAGCTATTTTTCTTCTGTCCCAGTCCCATCTGTGAGACTAAGATGAATTAAAGTCCAATTTTATTGATCTTTTATGGACAGCTACTGGCCAGAGATGAGCCAAAGTAGATTTCCTATCATAGTGTTTCTCAAAAAGGTGTTCAGGGGCACCTGGGTGGTTCAGTCTGTTAAGTATTTGACTTTGGCTCAGATGATCTCGCGGTTTGTGAGTTCGAGCCCCGCATCAGGCTCTATGCTGACAGCTCAGAGCCTGGAGCTTGCTTTGGATTCTGTGTCTCTGTTTCTCTCTGCCCCTCCCCCACTCACACTCTGTCTCACTCTGTCTCTCAAAAGTGAATAAACATTAAAAAAATAAAATAAAAAGGTGTTCAGAATTCTTGAGACACTTGTCAGTACAAAATTCCCAAGCTCCATTCAGTATCTACTGAATCATGTGCACAGTGGTTACCTAGTAACCTGCATCTTTTAACAGGATCCCTCCAGTGAATCTGACTATGTATGAAGACCACTGAGCAAACTGGTCTTCCAGTGCCTGAGTTCAACTCTTGCCTTTATCTCAGCATTGTATTTGTAGCCCATTCTAGCTCTGGAGGCAGAAAACTCCATTCTTGGAGCTTAGTTGGCCACTCTTAGGTCCTACACGCTCTATTTATTGCTAATTCTAACTATCTACCACCTAATTAAACACTTCCACTTGGGGACAGGTAGCAATATTGAGTAATATTTAAGAGCACAGACACTGGAGCTGGACTTCTCTGGTTTCAGTCCCTGCGTGACTAAAGTGTTAATATAAACAGGAGCATGTTTGTTCTTGGTCAGATTGCTGTGTGATCTTAACATCTTGAGACTTTGATTTCCTCAAAGGTAAAGTTACAATGGCCATAATAACTGACTTCATATGGTTATCTTGGGGATTAAATGAGTTGATTAAATTAATTGGTCCTTGGATCCTCTGTTCTTGTCATCTACAATTACTCCTTTTGTTATTTTGTCCAGTTTTCTGGCTTAAAATACTACGTAAATGCTGACAGCTCTCAAATTCATATCTTTAGTCCAGTCCTCTCCTGAACTCCAGATTTATATACCCACCTTCTTCAGAATCTCTACTTGGAAAACATCTCAGACTTCATGTTTTCAGATTGAACTGATCATTTCCTGAACAAACCTTTTCTACCTGCAGTGGTCCCTTGCTCAGGTGTTGGCAGTTTTCACCTTCTTCCTCAGGCCAAAAACCTTGGAGTCGTTCTTGTCTCACATTCCACACACAATACATCAGGAAATCCTATTGGGTCTATTTTTAAATTCTGTTTAAAATCCCATGCCTCTTCATCACTTCCACAGCTACCATACTGATCCAAGCCACTATCATGCTTTGTTGCAACTGTCTCCTGCTTCTGCCCTTGACTTTGACACCCATATCTGTTCTCCATACAGTAGCCAGACTAATTCCTGTAGGAATTTAGGTAAAAATCTGTCACTCCTCTGTTCATCATTTTCCACAGACTCTCCATCTCACTCAGCATAAAAGGGTCCTTACGATGGCCTGGCAGGCTGTACGTCATTGGCCAGTCACTTTCCTCTCTGACCTCATTCCTGCTGCCTTCTCTGTCCTCAGGAGCCCACTTGCTGCTGCTTGTACTCACCAGACCTCAGGGCCTTAGTACTGGCTGTGTCTTTTGCATGGACTGCCCTTCTCCTCCATACCTGCATAACCAGTTTCGTTTAAACCTTTGACCAAGTGTTACCTTTCAATGGAGCCTTTACTAAATTCCTATTTAAAACTGGAATCCTTTTCTGCCTTCGGCCCTTCTGACATGCTTTAACCCATTGTATTCTTATAGTAATCTAGTATACTATATACTTATTTAGCATTGTTTTTGTTTATTCAGTCAGTATCTCCTTTCAGTAGAATCTATGCTTCAAAAGGATATTTGTTCATTCCATTCATTGCTATACCCTTAATGCTCTAACACAGTATGTGTTAGAGCATATAGTAAGTGTTCAATGTGACATAGAGTAAGTGTTCAAATACTTGTTGAAGGGATGAATGCATGAACAATTTGGACTTAGCTTAGAACGTGGTTTATTATTTCCCAAAGATTTCTGCCTTGGCTCTTAAACTAGTAAACATTTTTGTCATGCTGTTGGTCAGGAATATTTTGGTTACAAGGCTGTAAAATCCCATTAAAATTCTACTTAATCACAGACTTGGCACACGCAAATTAAAAGTTCAAAAGAATGCTAACTTCAGGTAAGGCTTGACCCAGAGTTCAGCTGTGTCACCCTGGATAGATGGTCTCTCAGCTCCACTTTCATTGTAGACCCAGCCGCTGTTTGCAGGCTCTTTGTGGTGGAAAGTTGACTTGCTGTAATGCAGGGGTTTACATCTCCTTAAACCCTTAGGAAATATCTCCTAACCTCTCATTTGGTTTGGATTCCATGCCCAGCCCTAAATCTATTCCCTTTACTAAGATGGACCGCCTGGCTGCTGTAAGCCAGGTAGACCCTAACTCTGATGTTGAGGGAAGGATGGGCAGTACCCACATGACTTGAGGATGAGAAGGGGGGAATCCAGGGGACTTGTTTACAGAAGAATGGAAGAATGGTTGATGGGGAGACAGCTAATGGTCTGGTATAACAGTAATGAGTACATGCTTATTAAATTAAATATGATAGCATAAGGTTTGGGAATTCAAGCCAAAATAACATATGGAAGTATGGATGGATTTTTTTCATTCATTCAAGAAGTGGAATAGCATATGCAAAAGCACAGAGGTATGAAAATGTTTGACATGTTTGGAGAGCTGTGAGGAGTTGGTGTGAAGTGAGTGAAAGTAATATATTGAAATCTTCTCAGTGTAGCAGCAGAAGCCTGAACCTAACTCTCCTTGGTCCAAGTTGGAGAATTTTTTGGGCTTGGCCCAGGCACTGCAGAGTGGGGAATGGAGTATGCCAGTTAGCTCTGGTCTTAAAGACACACACATGCACAGACCACATTGGACTGAGAAAAAGAAAAATTAAGATTGTCTTCATAGGAAAAAGGGAAATTGATGCTGAGAAGGTGTCAGAAGCAGGAAAAGATCTGTAAATCATCTCAGAATAGACCCATGGACCAAGGTAGATCAATATGATAGGGTCACAATTTTAAAGTTCTATGGCATTGAATGTGGTGACATTGTGAGGTACAGTATGAGAATTGTAAAATTCCCTGCCTTTTTTTTTGTTTTTACAAACACCATTCCAATTCCACTTATCAACTGTTGCGTTATATATGTGTCCTTCCAAGGGTCACAAGCAGAGAAGCAAGTCCAGCAGGGCAGGTGACCAGGCATAGTTGAGTCCTCTCGTTAAAGGTTGACTTTTCTTTATTTTCATCTTTGGATTTAAGGGACACTTTGAGTAGAGGAAAAAAAGCCTAAATGTTAATTAAATTACAATATTGATGGTAAATTTTGTCCTTGCTTCTCTGCTTGTAGATCTAATCAGGGAACTTAGGAGTAAAATTTTAAGATCTGATCCTTCTCCTAGAGTCCGTTTTATTCAGCCCCTAAGACACCACTCCATATCCTCCTTTTTTTCACTGCCACATGGAATATGATATGGACAACCATAATAAAATACTCTACTCTTCTTGGCATCCCAGATTTTGGGGGAAGAAAATGTGGCTATCTGACAAGAGGGGATTGATGGCCAGAGAAGTGGGGAGCATGAAGATAGAACCCTGATGACTTTGTCCTTGACAAGAACATTCAGGACTGCCTACAGCTCTCAGTGCAGGTGTGCTCGTGGGCGAAAATAGACATCAGGGTGTCTCTCCGTGCTTGTTCCAAGACTCCATCGTGTGCTCACTCCATTTTGTGCACATCTCTGTTGCCTTGCTGGCATAATTAAGCACTCCCAATGCCGCTGCCCCAGTTTCTAGTCCGTGGGTATGGAGAGCTGCCCTCACCCGTGCCAGCCCCCAGCATGTTCCCTTGTTAAATTATGCATATGCTAATGAAGTGTGAAAATCAGCCAAATAACAACTCTTTCTAATCATTTAAGGTCCCAAGAGCAAAGGAGCTTTTTTCCCCCTCTTCTCTTAATTTTGGGGTGGTTGTTATGATTTGCAAGCCAATCGGAAGCACAATTCTCTGGGCGTTTCTCCTCTCCCAGTTCCCTTCCACAGAAATGAGGCTAATTGGCATTCTCACTTCTACCTCAAGTGAGAAGAGTCTTCTGGAAAACCAGTGACCTACTGTGCCCTTTTCATTTGCATCTGGGGCTGGATAATCCATAGTTTTACATGCATACACAGAGCAGTCCCGAAGGGCAATTAACTAGACTAAATTATTTCCTGCCCCCTGGAGAGCCAGTGTTTGAGAACATCCCCCCAGAGATGGTGCATGCCAAGGCCCTTGTGTTGTGATTACATTTTACCTTTGCATTCCAGTCATCAGCTCTGAGTCTTTGCCAGTCCACTGGTTATCCTCACAGACCTAGTAATCTTCTCTGACTTCCTGATCTGGCCTGTGCCTGCCTCTCTGACCATCTTGTACACCCTCCACCCCATCACTTGCCTTGTGCTTACCATGGGTCTCTTGGATGCACCTCTTGCCTCTTTTTGGAAAGCTTTATCCACACATCTTCATGTAGCTGGCTTCTTCCTGTCCTTCAGTCTCAGCTCAGTTGTGACTGTTGAAGAGAGGGCAACCCTGACCACCTAGTTCATGTTGAATCCCATCCATCATCATTGTATGTCACCCCCTCTTTATTCTCTTCAGAGCCCCAATTACTGATACTATCCCATTCATTTTTAATGCCTCCTCATCCTTGAGGGCAGAGGTCTTTGTCCCCTTTGCTAACATATGACTAGGGCCCAACAGATGCCTAGTACACAGGAAATATGCAATAGATGCCATTGTTTAAATCACTGGTGTTTTTAAAGTATCTGAACAGTTTCTCATGTCTTGGAATGTTTTGTCTCTCTGGCCATTTTATCCAAGACTATTTATTCCTCCAATGAAGGAAATTCATTTTATTCATATTTGTTTTCCATGTTGAACATGTATGTCACCTATGCTGTTACTACAGACTGTGTTCCTTGAGTCCCAAATCATTGATGATAGTGGGCATTTCGCTGATGGTTTTACAGAGAGACTCAGGGGGAGAGGTACGTCATACACCCCATCTCTTTTCTCTCTCCCGTGGCTTGCCATTTGCCCCTCAAGTTTTCAGGTATATTCTCCCTCCTGTTCACCCACACATCCGCTCAGAAATTCTCTTTTCCCCCTCCTTTCTCCTGAGAAAATCAGCTGTTGCCCCAGATTCCACCCTACACAGGAAAACAAAAGTCTCCTAGTGATCTCAACAGCAGCTACCTTTTGTTCCTCAAGCACGCTCCGTAGGGAACTGAGTTTATTCCAACATATTTGAATGAATAAATCACAGCATAGATGTTATCTTGGTCCCAACTGATCTGAGCCCTTCTTTCATTTTATTCATTTATTCAACAAATACTTATTAATGTTTGTGCCAGGTGCTGGGGATACAACAGTGAGCAAGATTGATTTCCTGATGCTAAGGTCTCTGGTAGAAACTCAGGAGGATGAATGAATACAGAGGTTTGGGTGAATCTAAACCTCAAAGTAGAGAGGTTCACCTCTGCTGCTGCAAGAGATCTAATTGTAAACCAAAGGATCATATTTAAAGAATACATTTCAGCACAGATTTTAAAGTGTTTTTCCAAATTACCTAATGCTAAGATTGTAGATATCTCTGCCCAATCTCAACCTCCCTAGTTTGGAGAAAAATTACTCTTACTTTTTTTTTTTTTTAGGTAGGGTGCGCTAAAGAAAAAATTAGGTTTATTGGGGGTGGAAATTACCACCACCACTAAAATGTGAACAGAGGAAGTTGAAGCTGAACTGTATTCTTCAGAGCTTCACAGGAATTTCTTTCTTGACAGTACACACACACACACACACACACACACACACACACGCAGTGGAAGCCAGCATGTAGCTGAACTACACAAGGAAGCCGGAGGCAACTCTCAAGATGGTGCCACAGAGCCTGGAGGGGAGAGAGGGACAGATTCCCATCACCAGCTGGAAGAGCAGGCTTCTTCCAAATGTGCCCAGTTATAGCATTGCCTCCTGGAGCAGAGACTAGAAAAAGAGTTTGCTCCTCTACTTCCTGCTACAGTGACTAGAGAGAGAAAGAGATTGAGCAATTGGGTCAGAGATGTTTTTTGTTACTACAACAGCATGATCACACCTGTCAGGATTTGAGCTTAAACAAAAAGGCAAGGGTTGAAAACTGCTGTCATAGGAGCTGACTTCTGCCTCTAGGTGGCTTATATTTGTCCAATAGAGAGTTGGCTCAGTGTTTAAATATTTTTTAATGAGTTGCTAACACTTAAGCACCACAAAGTTTAAAGTTTTTATAATTTATTTTGAGAGAGAGAGAGAGAGAGCAGAGGAAGAACAGAGAGAGAGAGAGAGAGAGAGAGAGAGAGAGAGACAGAGAGAGAATTCCAAGAAGGCTCTGCACTGTCAGAGCAGATCCCATGAACCATGAGACCTGAGCCAAAGTTAAGAGTTGGACGCTTAACTGAGTGAGCCACCCAGGTGCCCCTAAAAATATCTTTTCAAAAGGGGCACCTGGCTGGGTCAGTCGGTAGAGCATGCTACTCTTGATCTTGGGACTTTGGGTTCAAGCACCACATTGAGTATAGAGATTACTTTTTTAAAAACTAAAATCTTCAAAAAAGAAAATTTTAGTAGTCCTATAGTCTTATTGCCTTCCAGAGTCTTTTCTTTTTCTCCAAAGACTGATCTGTGGTAAAAAGGAACTTGCTAGGTCATATCATACTCAAATGTGTCTTTCTTTCCTTTTTTCCTCCGCCATTCTGGGGTGTTGTGGGAAGAGACAGGGGAAAATGAAACCAAATCATACCTCTCCAGATGATACTAAGAATAATTAAGATGGGTAAAGGAGTAAAACAGGTGATTAGAAAAAAAGCACACATGCATAGTAAAGGGTTGTAAACTGAGAGCTCCGAGAAAGCAGAGGGCAATATAAATATCTTCAATTGCCTGTAAGTAACCCGGCCCCCAAGAACAGCACTTTGGTGGTGATTATCAGTAGCTCCCCAGGTGGATGGAGTGCTGTGGCAGCCAGGAGTTTCCAGAAATGGCTCGGAGTTTCTTATCAGGGTGTGGGATAAACAGGAAGGTGCCAACTTCATAATTGGTACCGGGCTGACTATCTCAGGGAGCACTTAACTTGACAACCTGTGTGAACCACAATCATGCATTTAATGTTTACTGAAGCGTGTGCCACAGAAAAGTGGAGAGTCAGTGAATGGGGCTGGGGGCTGTTCTAGAGTTATTGTAAAGCTCAAACACGATCCTGGTGAGGGGGCTCTTCTCACAAGTACTCTACGCAGTGGTGGGCGAGCTTTGTTTTCTGTTTGCCTCTCTTTGGCTTCGTAACCAATCATGACTTTTGTAAGTTGATTCTCCATCCCCTTTTATTCATTTCTGAATTTGCTTCTGACTTAGGTATATCCAATCCTAAAATTTCATGATTCTGACTTGTCAGTATGTCTAAGACCAAACTCATGGGGAAATTGGCATTGTGTAGTTAAGGAGGTAGAACCTTCTTTTGTGGGATGTAGATACCTAATTTTATAGAAAAATGAACAGTGTTTTAATATCTATTTGGCAGTCATTCTTATTAAGAGCAAAGATCTAACGGGAACCCTCTTGCACTGTTGGTGGGAATGCAAATTGGTGCAGCCGCTCTGGAAAGCAGTGTGGAGGTTCCTCAGAAAATTAAAAATAGACCTACCCTATGACCCAGCAATAGCACTGCTAGGAATTTATCCAAGGGATACAGGAGTACTGATGCATAGGGGCACTTGTACCCCAATGTTCATAGCAGCACTCTCAACAATAGCCAAATTATGGAAAGAGCCTAAATGTCTATCAATTGATGAATGGATAAAGAAATTGTGGTTTATATACACAATGGAATACTACGTGGCAATGAGAAAAAATGAAATATGGCCTTTTGTAGCAACATGGATGGAACTGGAGAGTGTGATGCTAAGTGAAATAAGCCATACAGGAAAGACAGATACCATATGGTTTCACTCTTATGTGGATCCTGAGAAACTTAACAGGAACCCATGGGGGAGGGGGAGGAAAAAAGAAAAAAAAAAAGAGGTTAGAGTGGGAGAGAGCCAAAGCATAAGAGACTGTTAAAAACTGAGAACAAACTGAGGGTTGATGGGGGGGTGGGAGGGAGGAGAGGGTGGGTGATGGGTATTGAGGAGGGCACCTTTTGGGATGAGCACTGGGTGTTGTATGGAAACCAATTTGACAATAAATTTCATATAATAAAAAAAAAAAAGCAAAGATCTAGGAGAAAATAAATTGTGTTAATATATTTATCAATCAGATCTAGCACTTACTGGTAAATTAAAGACCAATGTATAGTTAAGTTATATATATTTGAAATTCCAATTCTGAATTGATGTTATTTCTGATTTGCCATTACCAGGAGTTAGGATATTTACTAAAGATGCAAATAGGATAAATGAGGCTGTAGTGGAGAAAGTGTTCCAAGGAGTGTTGTCTTGAATCAATTTTCTGCCAGAGCTCCTAGTGCTAATATGCTTCTTAATTAAGATAGGTCTAAAGCAGGGTGCCTGGCTGGCTCAGTTAGGCATCTGACTTCAGCTCAGGTCATGATCTCACAGTCCGTGAGTTTGAGCTCCGCATCGGGCTCTGTGCTGACAGCTCAGAGCCTGAAGCCTGCTTCAGACTCTGTGTCTCCCTCTCTCTCTGCCCCTCCCCTGTTCATGCTCTGTCTCTCTCTGTCTCAAAAATAAACATTAAAAAAAAATAAACAATATATAGGTCTGAAGAATTTTCATTCATGGCAATTTTTCAGGGTGATAGGGAAACATCCTTGACATAAAAGTAATGACTACATATCTTATATGGATCCATCAAAATTCATTTTATTAGGAGACTGAGACTGTACTTACATTTTAGTTTTAGTTACAGAGATGGCATATGGAATGACTGATAGATGATAGGTAGATTCATCGATCAATCGATCTTGACTGAGAAAACCTTTGCACATATTTTCATAATACAAATGAAAGTGGAAGTTGGATGCAATTTGGGGAGGTTAGACTGAAACATTGCATTCTCTTATTTTTGTTTAAAGAAAGAAGGGACAAAGCCTGTTGTTCTCGACATACAAGGTTTTGAGGTATTCCCATCAGTCTTTGAACATTGCAGAACATCTTTTTCCACTATGGGCCACATTCTATAGGTCCAGGAATTATTTGCCAAAGGCACACAAGCAGACCCATACAGAAAGATGCACTCACAAACCCCTGTGTTATTTCTCCCTGATATTCTCTTGATGTGATGAGTTACTAAAGTGGCTCACTGAGGCAGAAACACAGTGTCTTGGTCCCTCTATCCCCCAACGAGATCATGCCAAATTTTCCCCAAGCCCTGAGAGGGAATTGATGTTTAGTGGTTAAAGTCCTTGGTCACGAGAGACTTCGTTTCCTGTTCACAGAAAATCATCACCCCTGCTTTCACAGAGCCTGTGATGTTTCAGTCCAGCTGATAACACACTGCAGCCGGAGTCATAAATTAAACCTGGGGATGAGACTGTGGCCATGTGTGCATCTGTAATAGAAAGAGATCACAAATAGCCATTAAATATTCTTCTAGCACATGGCTCTCTGTAGCTGTATAATACGCTACTCTATAAACATCCTTTAATTTACTCAACCTGGCTTCTATCCTTAGGTACTTGGTTGTTTCCAGTTTTTCCATATCTTAACGTTCACTGTATCAACATAGTTTTGCCTATCAGGGAGAAATTTCCTAAAAGCTGAATTAGGATCAGAACATGTGACAGGAGTTTATTTTTATTTTTTTTAATATTTATTTTTCAGAGAGAGAGGGAGAGACCGAGCGTGAGGGGGAGAGGGGCAGAGAGAGAGGGAGCCACACAGTCCTAAGCAGGCCCCAGGCTCTGAACGGTCAGCACAGAGCCCGGTGTGGGGTTCAAACTCATGAGCCATGAGATCATGACCTGAGCTGAAGTCGAACACCTAACTGAGCAACAGAAGCATGCCCATGTGACAGCAGTTTTAAGGAATTTTTTCTATTTGGATATATTTTCCTATGACACTGTTATATTCACATTTCTATCCACCCTCCCCCTTTTCTGTTGTCTCTTTTATCTCTTTCTTCCTCTTTTTCTTTCCCATCTTCCCTCCTCCCACCATGCATCCGCACGGGGCGTGCATGCACACACACACACCCTGACTGTCCTCAGTTAGGTCAGGCATTTGATGTGGGGAAATAACCAAGGGTTGTTCAAGCATAGGTTGGAAAACGATGAATCAACTCTATAAAAAAACAATAGACAAGAAGGAAAACACCTATTGAGGTGTTTGGTTTGGAGGCTCTCAAGCCTTTTGGTACAGTGTGATTTGTGTAATGCATGAAAGAATTGGAGGAGTAATTGGCAGGTCAGGCTAAAATATTAATCGCTACAAGCCACCCCTGTGGACTTTGTAACATGACTATAAGTTGATGAGAGATCATGGCTATGCCACAGGGCTAAGAGCTACTGTAATGGAAACTTCTGGATCCTGAGCTTCCTGGATTAATGTTGAAACTGAGATATTCAGGGTTTATAGAATAGTATCTTTATTTTGATTTGAAGTAATAGCATTAAGACCATCAGTAGCTATAAGAGAGTTCTGCTTCTATTATGACATTGGATGGTGAAGAATCGACAATTATCCAAAATTCACATCATTCACAGCATTTTACTTCATCCTTTAGTTGAACCTCAGTTAGATTTGATCTGGCTCAAATGAATTGTTTTCATGAAGCCTCATATTAAGGCAGCATTGATTCTGTGAAACATTATGGTAGATTGAAAGGTAAACTCATTTTTCCCTTGTTAATAATTAAACAATAGACTTTTCGTCTGAAACTTTTGTCTCGTGTTTTAATTCACATCTCTATGTCCTTCTTTCAGGAAAAATGTCTTGCCTGGGTATTATATAGAGCCAGACATTCAGATAAATTTTAAATGCTTGCCTGAACATCACTTTTCCAAATATCCAGATGTTGGCGTTCACGCAGACTAAATATCCAGGTGGTCAAGTGACTGCACACATTTGGAAAGCTGGCATCACATAGGCAACTGTAATTCCCAGGCTCTCTTCTTATGCATGTAACTCAGTAGACACACGTTCACATCTGTTCCTTATGGGAAGCAGAGAGAGAGAAAGGCCAAATAACGTGATGAATAAGAGCAGAGTTTCAGGCTTAGGCCTGGATCAACATACTGCCACTGCCTTTACTAGCTGTGTGATTTGAGGACAGGTTTAGTTTGTGTGTCTATTTTGGTTTCCTCATTTGTAACATGGGGAGAGTACTATATACATCATGGTGGCATTGGGTGTGGGAGTGAAGTAATGCTGTATGAGGAGGTGTGCCCAGTCCAGAGCAAATCATAAGTTCGGTGAGTACTGTAAACTGCACTGACTGTCGCCATCAGCTGGGACGTGGATGAGAAGTGGAAGGAAGGTGTCCTGCTTGGGCACTGAGGACTCTGTCCTCACAAAGCCCTTGTTACTCCTATCCTTCCATGCCACTCACCCAACATAAGTGATGCCTTAACCATGGACAGTGAGATGAGATGTACACGATGGAGTAAATAAATGAATGAGTAGGGCGAACACCAGTGTTATACCACTGCGTTATCTAGATGTATCTGAGGGAGCTTCTGAGAGAGAAAGAGAAAGAAAGTTTTAATGGCCCAGCAATCGGGAAGGAATGCCTAACTGTAGAGAATGCTAACACTAAAGGCATAGTGACTAATTCTCTTTCTTTCAAGCATTCATCAGGCCTTTTAGATTCTTTTCTGGGCAGGCACTAGAGCAAAGCTTGGGGTGTTTGAAGGAAATGAGGAGTCATCTAGTAGCAGCATAGGACCGGGAGAGGAAGATGCCAAAGATAAGGGTAGAATACATCGTACTTAGAGTTGGGGTTTTATCTTGGCAAGTTGAAGCACTGACTTTTGCTAGTGGACAGTCAGCCTGTAGATTCTGCACCACTGCTTTTGCTGCAGCCTCCTTTCCACCCCTGGTTCCTTAGGGTTTGGGCATCGGCAGTCAGCAAACATTGGTTCTTCATTTTAGGAAGGTAGAGATGATCATTTTTGGTTGATCTTGTCGTTATTTTTCTGATTATATAAATATTGTCCATATCTTCAGTAATTCAAAATATGAAATATCCCCCAATCAATTCAGTGACCCATTCATTGACCAGGTATTTATTAAACATGTACTATTTTCCAGGTTTTGTGCTCTAGGTGCTGATCCCAAAGATAATGAAAACTTTGTTTCCTCCACAGCTCTATGAAATGTTGACGTAATAGGACCAAAATAAATTGTGGTTCTGTAGTAAAGGAATAAGTGTTTTACTGCAGGAGAGAAAATCTCCCATAACCTCACTTTTTACAATTACGTGTTTCTAAAAAGCAATTACATTGAGCCACTCTATGGAATACATAAAAACTACCTGTTTTTTAAAAAGCAAAAACAAAAGTTGCCTAATTGAGTGTCCAGGCTCTCCAATTCTAACAAAAACCAAAACATACTAGTAGCAGACTTCACCTTCATCCCCAGCTTTGTCCATAATGCGTGTTATTAATCCAGGAAATTACCCTATCTGTTCCAGGCACTGGACTGCACGGAGGGAGGGAGGCCCACACCTGCCTTATGCAGAGCCTGTGACGTTTCCAGCAGTAGCATCTGAAAATCTTTGTATCAGTCTAGCTGATTATGCAATGCCACTTGAGCCATAAACTGAACGTGGGGATGAGACTATGACCAAGGGTGCATCTGTAATGTTTATGAGCTCTAAGGTCATTGCAGGAAACAGCAAGGAACATAGTCGTAATAGACTGTTGGCCTCTAAGGAAATTATTAATTAAATTTTATCTTCTCCCCGGCATGCTTCAGTGCCACCACTGTGAGTCTTTAGACCTGGGGAAGGTACGGCTCGGTAATAACCGGGCTTATCTTCGGACTGGCAATCATTTCGTATGCTCCTTTGTCTGACACCAATCATGAACTGCAGCGTGGGATGTCAAGGTTTCTGCAAATGCCAATAGCATGCCTCACTGTATATCAGGCCCAGGGTTCAGAGCTCATGATAGGAAACCCAAGAGTCAACAGTGAGCACAATAATCCATTTTCTGGAAACGGTGGGTGGGCACGGTCCCCTTGCCAGCACCCCACCCTGTCAGTTTCCAGTGGTAACTCCAAAAGAGCTACAGTCACCTTCAAAAGACCAAAGGAAGAGAGGCTCAAGTGTCACTGTGTTGACACCATGTAGGTGGAATGCTATTTTTGAGTCTCTGACTTGAGGTGCGGACTTGGAAAATCAGAGCTGAAATGTCATTCCCAGCTACTTTCTTTGAGAGATTTCCCAGATGGATCGGCTCAGCCCACGAATCAAATGGCATTTTTGTTGTTGTTCATAACTGCTTGCTGTGTCAGCCAGCTGTGTTCATCCTGCCTCACCCTGGATCCCTCACATTAAATGTTTTCTGATCAGCTGGCAGCCATGCTGAGGACCCACAAAGCAGATTGGAGTCTACCTCTGTTTTTCCATAGATGGGAGGCCTTGCCCCACTAATGGGGATTTAAGCATCTTCATTTGAGGCAAGACAGCAGGTAGAGAATATAAGGCACAGATGTATTTGATTAGATGCTGAGTTTTCCAAATCGGTGCCTAAACATGCCTCCCCTGGCCCCACTTTGTATTTGGATGCCTCAGTCATTTGCCCCTGCTTTTACAAGTTTGAGCTACTCACCCATCTCTGGGAAGTCTTCTTTGTTACAGAAAACTCCTGGTAAAGTCTGAGAGGAATGAACAAGTAACTCGGGAGATCTTGGTTGAATGCCTGAAAGGGATGATGCTGTATGCCTTTAGAAAGACCAGGAATGAATAAGACACAGTCTGTAGGAGGAAGAAATGAAGAAGTGACAATACTGACAATAGCCTTGCCTCCTGGTACACTGCGTGTTTGAGGTCAGCAACCTGTCTGGAAATCACATTCCCATCTTCATCACAGCCTTCCTGATCATGCCACATCCCTGGATATTCTCCTTGGAAACCCTTTAGTGTAGATGTTTAGGGTTAGGAGAGCTTTCTTTGCTTTATTACAATTTCTTAGAGGAATCTGGTTCATTCTGTAATTAAGAACTATTTTAAGGTAATCTGGTTTATAAAACCTGATCAACTCTAGGGTCATTTCAGGCAGGGGATTGATAGCAAAATATTTTCGGTGGAGACGTCACCAGACCAGGGTAGTAAATTGTCATCAGGAATGCTCGAGCCTGTAGGTTTGCCACTGCCTGAGGAAGAAAGACATAATTTAACCTTGGCAATGTTTTTGGTTGTGTACAACTCTCATAGAAGCTTAGACTCTTGCAGATGGAAGGTATTTTGAACCCTTACTTGGTCCAACACCCTGCCATTTTTACAAATTCCTTCCAATGTTTTCTTGCTGAGTGATCATCCAATTTTTCATGAATGTCCTCACTGCTGGCAAGTTTCATCCCTCACAATATTGGAGGAGTGTATTCAATTTTTTAAACATTTATGTACCTTTATTATTATATTAGGAAGAACTGAAGAAGTCAATTTAATCAATTAAACTTTACCTATTAGTCAAAAATATACATAAATTCGAACATGTAAAAATCACTTTTTGTTTTCTAGATTATGCGTAGAAAAACTGTAACTGTAACAGCATAGTACTATTATTAATTTCAGCAATGATGCTTGTAGATTCTTTTTTTTTAATGTTTGTTTATTTTTGAGAGAGAAAGAGCATGAGTGGGAGAGGAGCAAAGAGAGAGGTAGACACAGAATTCAAAGCAGGCTCCAAGCTCTGAGTTGTCAGTACAAAGCCCAATGCAGGACTCAAACTCATGAACTGTGAGATCATGACCTGAGCCGCAATCAAGAGTCAGATGCTCAGCTGACTAAGCCATCCAGGAGCCCCTGTAGATTCTTTATTTCCTTTTTTGTGGTAAAATATATATATATAATGTAGAATACACAAAATTAGCCATTTTAGCCATTTTTAAGTGTACAATTCTGTGACATTAATTAGCTTCACATTGTTGTGCAGCTATTTCAAGCATTTCCAGAAATTTTCAGCATCCCAAACCCACTGTCCCTATACACACTAAGTGATAATTTGCCATTTCTCCCTCCACCTAATTTCTCATAACTTCTGATATATTTTCTGTCTCTATGCATTGACCTAGTTATTTCATAGAAGTGGAATCATCTAACAGTTGTACTTTTGTGTGTGAGTATCTTTTCTTTATGTTATGGAGTCTTGGAACCTTTATCAAAGACCTGTTGATCATATATGAATGAAGTTAGCTTTGGGCTCTCTCTTCTGTTCCATTGATCTCTGTGTCTGTTTTTATGCCAGTATCACACTATTTAATTATGATAGCTTTGTAATATCTTTTGAATCAGTAAGTGTTATGCCTCCAGCTTTGTTCTTTTTTTCTTAAGATTTCCTTGGCTGTTCTGGACCTTTTGTGGTTTTGTATGAATTTTAGGATTGTTTTTTTCTATTTTTGTAAATGCCACTGGGATTTTGATGAAGACAGCATTGACTCTGTGTGTTGATTTTGGTATCTTGTCAGTTTGCTGAATTCATTTATTCTGTAACAGCTTCTTGTGTGAATTCTTTAGGTTTTTTTTGTTTTTGTTTTTGTTTTTGTTTTAGATAAAAGATTATGTGGTCTCTGGATAGAGGTAGCTTTGCTTCTTCCTTTCTGATTTGGATGACTTGCCTTTCCTTTTCTTGCCTGATCACTCTGGCTTGGACTTCTAGTACTGTTTTGAATAGAACTGGTGAGCAGGCACCTTTGTCTTGTTCCTGATCTTAAAAGAAAAGACTTGAGTTTTTCACCATTGAGTGTGGTGTTAGCTGGTAGTTTTGCATAACATATGAACAGTCCATATGAATTTTAGAATAAGTTTTCTAAATTTATACCCAAAAAAATGCCATTGGGACTTTGATAGATATTGCATTGACTTTGTATATCACTTCAGACACAAATACCACCATGTAGTGCTATCATCATAATAATATTGTCTTCCTAACCATGAACACTGAATATTTCCCTTTTTTTTTTTTGGCTTTTAATCTCTTTCAGCCATTTTTGTTGTTTTCAGTGTACAAATCTTGAACCTCTTGGTTAATTTTATTTCTCAATATTTTTACTCTTAGCTTTTTAATGCATTGTAAATGGAATTATTTTCTTAATTTTCTTTTTGGATTGCTCATTGCTAGCAGATAGGAATATATCTATTTTTGTGAGTTGGTTTTGTATTCTGTAACTTTGCTGAATACATTGATTAGCTATACCATGTATTTTTCTGGAATTCTTTAGGGTTTTTAAAAAAATTTTTTTTAACATTTATTCATTTTTGAAAGGCAGAGAGAGACAGAGCACAGACAGGGGAGGGGCAGAAAGAGAGGGAGACACAGAATAGGAAGCAGGCTCCAAGCTCCGAGCTGTCAGCACAGAGCCCGATGTGGGGCTTGAATCCACAAACTGCGAGATCTTGACCTGAGCCGAAGTCGGACACCCAACCGACTGAGCCACCCAGGTGCCCTTAGGGTTTTTTTTAGATATAAGATCATGTCATATAAGGGTAGAGGTAGTTTTACTTCTTTCTTTCCAATTTGGATGGCTTTTATTTCTTGTTCTTGTCTAATTGCTCTGACTAGAACTTTGACTGCTGTGTCAAATAGTAGTGGAACAGACTTATTTTTCTTGTTCCTGATCTTAGGGAAAAAGCTTTCAGTCTTTTACCATTGAGTATAATATAGTTACAAATTTTTCATATATGATCTTTATCCTGTTGGGAAGGTGTTTTATTTTCTGTTTATTGAAAAATTTTCTCAATTAAAGGTGTTAGATTGTGTTAAATGCTTTTTCTGTATTCATTGAGATGATTGATCATCTGGTTTTTTCATCCCTGTATTAATGTGGTGTATTCTATTGATAAGTTTTTAGTTGATAGGTTTTTAGTTATTGAATCACTATTGAAATCCTACAATCAATCTACTTCGTTGGGATTAATAATCTTTGAATATGTTCCTGAATTTGATTTTCTAATATATTTTTGGGCATTTTTATGTAAATATTTATAAGGAATATTGGTTTGTAATTTTTTTAGTGCTTACTTATTTTGAGAGAGAACAGGGGAGGGCCATAGACAGAAGGAAAGAGAATCTCAAGCAGGCTCCTCAATGTCGGCACAGAGCCTGACCTAACACAGGACTCAATCTCACAAACTGTAATATAATCTGATCCAAAATCAAGAGTCACATACTTAGCTGACTGAGCCACCCAGGTGCCCCATGTGGTGTCTTTGGCTTTGTTATCACAGTAATGCTGCCCTTATATAAAGAGTAAAGAAGTGTTCCCTCCTCTTCAACTTTTTTGAAAAAGTTTGAGAAGGGCTAATATATTGACTCCTGTTTAAATGTTGGAAGGAGTGCCTGGGTGGTGCAGTCCATTAGGCATCCAACTCTTGATCTTGGCTCAGGTCATGATATCACAGTTTGTGAGTCTGAGCCCCGCATCAGGCTCTGCGCTGATGACCCAGAGCCTGCTTGGAGTTGTGTCTCTCCTTCTCTCTGCCCCTCCCCAGTTTCCACACGCTCTTTCTTTCTCTCTTTCTCTCTCTCAAAATTAGTTAATTAATTAATTAATTAATTTTTTAAAATGTTCGGTAGAACTCACCAGTGATTTTGTCTGGCTCTTCTTTCAGAGGTTTTATAGTTCCTAATTCAATCTCCTTATTTGTTACAGATCTATTCAGATTTTCTGTTTCTTCTTGAGTCAATTTTGGTAATTCATGTGTTCCTTGGAATTTGTCCAGCTTTCCAGGCAATCCAGTTTGTTGTGTACATTTGTTCATAGTATTCTCTTAAGTCCTCCTTATTCCTCTGGAGTTGATACTAATGTTAGTTCGTTCACTTTTTGTATCTGCCTTCATTAGGAAGTTTTTCCTTGATTTTTATGATAATCTGAATCTGAGAAGCTTTTTGCTATCTGGTCCTGGATCTCAGACTGTACTGTTTTAAATTCCTTTTAGGATAAAAAGGTACTGCTGGTAGCAGTAATGGCTACTATTTAGCAAATGCTGTCTACCTGCCAGGTGCTATGGATGAAATAGTTTACCAATATCCTGTCTCTTAACTCTTCTATCAGGTTTCAGAAAAACTGAAACACAAAGTAGTTGTCACTCACCAAGTTGGAGCAGAGACCCCAGAGGATTAAAAATGAGATTTCATCTTGCTTAGGATTAATCCAGTGCTTGAGTCCACAGAAAGTACCAAACCTACGAGATGTCCATTTTCTCTCCTGTATGCCAATTAGTACTAAGATATTTTCTTTCCTCTTGTGGCTGACATGAGCCATTACCACATACTGCTCCAGGGGTGCCTTGGGGCCAGAAAAGGGGGAACTTGGAAGGATGATGTATTTAAAGGAAGAGATGGTCAATGGAGCTAGGCTGTCCCTGTGTCCTAGAAAGAGTATCTGGGTATTTCACATTAAAAAAATCTCACAGCAATGAAGATTGGCTCCTGTGAATAAGATATTTTGGACAAAGTTGGATCAGTGGAAGACAGTCTTCCCTAAAATAGCTTAGTTGCTTTGTTTTATATATACAGAACAGAACTTAGAAGAGACCACCCAACACAGAAGCAAGCAGTAAGGAAGGTAAAAGACAGAAGGGAGGAACTTCGCTTATCTGTGGGTTCTGTCATTCAGTCCACTCACTGAGTATTCTTTCAGACGTTTTTATAGGGAAGCCAGAGTGCGTGTGCTGATACAAGGAAGAATGTGCCCTGCTTGCCCCAGTCAACCAAACTAAAGAGGAGTTAGAGAAGTGAGACCATTCCCACGGCTGTAATACAGTCTGAATCCTGTAAACTGCAGTCTGAAAGAAGAGCATAGAGCTTAGCTCTGCTTTGTGCAGACCTTTTGAAAAGATGAAATGACAAGTTAAAAGAGAAAAGACGCCACCTTCCTAGAATTATATCAGACTTATTAATCATGGTAGGTCCAAAAGGAGTTCCTAGAATTCTAACGGTGGTGCACAGAATGGTCATTCCCCATAATCCATCGTGTTTTCCAAGTTGCTCTCCATCAGCTGGATAATACTGTTTAATCCTTATGCTGATTTAAAATTCCATCAGAGGAAAGTAATGTGTTTCTGTTCTGGAGGTTCGCTATGGTAAATGCATTACTGGATTAACTTTATCTTCACTATTTCAGGGGTCTTTTAGGTGCTGACACAATTTTGAAATAAAACAAAACAAAAACTCTTCTATTTGAAAATGCATTTTCCACCTCACAACTCATTTGTGGTGTTCATTGAGTGGTATCTGACATCTGAAAAGCTGCAATCTTGTCCTTTAGAAGCAGAGGACCTTAGCAGTCAAAGGACTGAACAATCCAAACCTTCAAATGGTCTGGGATCAGTCCAGTTTCAGGCCCAAATGAGGCTTTCACCCTTACCCCTTATTCTTTTGTATATTAAAATAATTTTCTGATGGAGTGAGATGGGTTGTTCTTAAATTTTTGTTGCCGCAGAAGCTATTGACCAAAAGAAATCTCACTGTGTGTCTAAATAAATAAAACAGATGACAGTACTGGTGGAGGAGGGAGGAGAACTGCCTTCCCCTTCTTCCCTAACAGTGGCCCCTGAGGGGTTCTGCAGAGCAGGTCTTTGGTTCCTTTATTGGAATGCATTCCTCTCAAATGAATTCAAATGCATAAACACGTTCCCATTAAAAAGAGTTCAAGTAACACAGAAGAATATAAATTTTTTTAATATTTATTTTTGAGAGGGAGAGAGAGAGAGAGACAGAGTGCAGGCAGGGGAGGGGCAGAGAGAGAGGGAGAGAAAGAATCCAAAGCAGGCTTCTAGGTTCTGAACTGTCAACCCAGAGCCTGATGCAGGGCTCAAACCCACGAACCATGAGATCATGACCTGAGCCGAAGTTGGACACTTAACCAACTGAGCCACCCAGGTGCCCCAACACAGAAGAATATAGACCAAGAAGTTAATATCCCCCCTTTTACCTCCACTCTGCTCTTGAGAGGTCATCATTATGGACCTTCTCTTTATATTTAGAAATAAATATCTTTATATTACTAACTGATAGATAGTTTTAAAATTTGTAAGTATATATTCGATATGCATTTAGCTTCATAGGGCAAGGGTTTTTGTGAATGTTGTCAATTAATTTATCCCCAGTGTCTGGAAGAGAGCCTGACAAATAAACTATTAGTAAACGTTGGTTGGATTAGGGGCTGAGTTACCCTGCACCTTGCTTTTTGTATTCGGCAGTAGGTCTCGGTCATCCTTCCAGGTCAATACACAGAGAGCCATCTTATCTTTTTTAATGATTGTATTGTATTTTGTAGTATGGATGCTAACATAACTCCTTTCCTATGGAATAATTTCCTATGGAGTAATTGCTTCCAGTTGGCTACTATCATAAGCAATTCTACAGTGAATGTCCATATAAATGACTCTTAGTGTATTATTTGTGTATAAATGACTCAAGGGCTTTCGTAGGGTAGCTTCCTTGAAGTAGGATTTCTGGCTTAGAGGTTATACATATTCTGAGTTCATGTAGGTAAGTCTTTGGATTTCTCCTTTTTCTGGCAAGTGGGAACAGAGGGAACAGAATTTAGCTTAGGAGTTCTTATGGGTCTGAATATGGATTATACCTCCTCCACCTCCATTCCAGTGGCCAGAACGTGGTCACATGGCCTCTCTTAACTGCATGGGAGATTGGGATATATTGACAAGCTGTGTATCCAAGAAAAATGGCAAAATGGTTTGGTGGGTTTCTACCATGTCTGCCACAGCAAGGGAAGCTGAAGTATGTTTCTGCCTAATCATGTGCACGCTAAAACTTGATTCCTGTTGGGACATCTGGGTGGCTCAGTTAACTGTCTGACTCCTGATTTAGACTTAGGTAATGATCTGACAGTCATGAGATGGAGCTCCATGCTGGGGCATGGACCCTGCTTAAGATTCTGTCTCTCCTTCTCTCTCTGCCCCTCCCCCGCTTGCTCATGCTGTCTCTCTCCAAGCAAACAAACAAACAAACAAAGAATGGAAAAACTGATTCTGGTAGACAACTCATCATCTGCCATTCTTCTCTTCTTGACATTTGAGTTTGTAACCTCAGATATAAATCATTTCCAGGGCAATCCTCTGTTTTTAAACCACATGGATCTTTCCCAAAATTTATATTTAACTGAATTTTAGCCAAATCTGAGCATGCTTCAGGTCAGCAGGTTCTCATGTAATTGATATGAAAATGATTGACAGCACAAGATAGGTCTTAGAAAAAATTAGTAGCACTGGGTTTGCAAGGGATTTATTGTGTTTAGTGATCAGAAGCTGAGACCTTATCACCTGTCTCCAGGTTGTCAAGCCACTTATCATGGCCTTTGAAATTTATGTATTGGTGCTGAGCGATGAATGAGCATCACAGAGGTATTTCACTGCTCATTCAGTAATCCTGACCATTGATGATGGCCAGACCATGAGATTAGACTGGCCTCTAGAATTCTGGCAGTGGGAGCTTTAAGTCTAAGATGCAAGGTTATCTTTGAATGTCCTCCTTCTTCCTCTTCCATCTGATGTTATCACATAATAATCCAGCCAGAGTGAAACCTTGGTATGGTTTCTATTTATTTGTATTATCCTTTACACAAGAAGAACGCAGTCTGTGGCTTTTCAAAATGCTGAGAAGGGAGCCCTGTGGAGCATGGATGGCCTATCATGCATAAGTAAACTCTGATTTTGATTAATAAAGAATGCCACTGTCCATATGGGGCTTGGTTTCTTCTGTGAAAGTAAACAAACAGATTGCTCTCTCGAGGCGAAATTTGGTGGAGAGCTGCAAATCTCCTCTACGACTGCTTTATCCTCACAGGGCTACTTCTTGTCCCCCAGATACACTGCACTTTCCTGACTCCTGCTGGTGCTGACACCTCTTCCTGATACCAACTCCCATACATTCTCACATCCCAGCTCAAATGACACGTCCACTGTGTTGGTACCCTCCATACACATAGCAAGTGTATGTGCTCCTTCTTCTCTGACCCAACGCCCTTGACATTCTTCTCTAGCTGTAGTGCAGCCTTGTAGGGAATTGGGAAATACAGAGAAACATAAAAGGAGAAAAATTAAATTACCACCTGTTATCCCACCACCTAGTAAGTTCTGAAACTATCTTGGTATGCACCTTTCCAATAGATTTAAGTATATTTCTGTGTTCACTTATGTATGTTTCTATACAAAATAAACACACACATACACACACATAGCATTATATACTATAAAAACTATTTTATATGGCTTTTAATTTAATATTATATTGTTAAAAATTTCATGTATCATTAAGAATTCAGGGGCACCTGGGTGCGTCCGTTGGTTGAGTATCCAACTTCGGCTCACATCATGATCTTGTGGTTCATGGGTTTGAGCCATGCATCAGGCTCTGTGCTGACAGCTCAGAGCCTGGAGCTTGCTTCAGATTCTGTGTCTCCCTCTCTCTCTGCAACCCTCCCACTCCGACCACACTGTGTCTCTCTTTTTTTTTTTTTTTTAATTTTTTTAACGTTTATTTATTTTTGAGACAGAGAGAGACAGAGCATGAATGGGGGAGGGGCAGAGAGAGAGAGGGAGACACAGAATCGATAGCAGGCTCCAGGCTCTGAGCCATCAGTCCAGAGCCAGACGCGGGGCTTGAACTCACGGACAGCGGGATCATGACCTGAGCTGAAGTTGGATGCTTAACCGACTGAGCCACCCAGGTGCCCCTGTGTCTCTCTTTAAAAAATAAACATTAAAAAAAATTCTTCTAGGGGTGCCTGAGTGGCTCAGTCAGTTAAGTGTCCGACTCTTGGTTTCAGCTAAGGTCATGACTTTGCAGTTCATGGATTGGAGTCCCAAATCAGGCTCCACGCTGGTAGCACAGAATTTACTTCGGATTTGCTGTCTCCCTTTCTCTCTGCCCCTCGCCTCTTCATGCTCACTCCCTCTCTCTCTCTCTCTCAAAAATAAAAATAAGTAGACATTAAAAAAATCTCCTTTAAAAAAAGAACTATTCTAAAACAGAATAATCTGTCTTGTGTCTAGGATAATTTTTGAATTACTCTCTATGTTTTTGTATATAGGTTGTTTCTGATCTTTATTTTGGCTACTGTAAATAATGCTGTGATAACTATTCATTTGGCAAGTCTATGTGAATATTCATGATTATTTTCTTAGAATTAATTTTTAGAATCAGAATAAGTAGGTCAAAGGCATACATGCATATATCTCATGCTTTTGATAGGTTTTGCTAGACTTAATTATAACACTTAACTGATTGAAATAATTGTGTGTTTACCTGGTTTTTAAAAATCCCCCTTGCGTCTTTTTTTTTCAGAATAAGGACTTACCCTTGTTTGTATTTCTATTGTCTGAAACAGTACCTGGCCTATAACAGATGTCAATAAATACTGAATGAATGAATGAATGAATGAAGAGTAAGATGGGTGGCATATGGCTCATGACACTTGAAGCTTAGTCGTAAGCTAATACAGATCCTTTTTAAAGCAGCATTTCCCAAGGTGGATGCCATGCATTCATTCATTCAGGAAGTATTAATTAACATCAGCTATGGTCGTGGGCTAACAAGAATTGCTGTCCAAAGTCCTAGCCTTACTGTGCTTGAGTCTAGCAAGAGACTTGGACAAAACAAGGCAAATAAAGAATAATTACAGTTTGTGATAAACATGCAGGAAACAAACAGGACGCTGTCACAGAATGGTGCAAACTTTAGTGTCCTTTGGAATCCCCTCAAAGGCTTGTTAACACACAAATGGCTGCTCTCCCTGTCTTCTCCCAGCCCCCAGAGTTTCTGATTCTGCTGCTCTGGGGCAGGATCCTAGAACTTGCACTTCTGACAAGTTCCCAGCTGCTGTTGATGCCACTGTTGGTCGGGGGACTACACTTTGCAATCCACTGAGAATGGCAATAACACATTGAGAGGGGTGAGGGAGAGGGTTGCTTCTTTGATGGTTACAAAAGCTTTGTCCAAAGAGAGGATGGCTGAACTACCCCTGAAGGACAAGAAGCCATAAAGTTGCATATTTCAGACTGAAACAAGAGCAGATGTCCAGAAACAGGAAAGGTATGCCTTGGTTAGTAGCTGGGAGGACACCAGTGAGGCAGTAAGTTACAGAGGGCGGGAATGGTGAAAGTCAAAGTTGCAGGGCTGGGCTGAGTATCAGTGCTGTGGGACGTTACAGGCCATGGCCAGGGGTTTGCATTTGACCTGAACTCAGTGGAAAGTCAGCAAGGATAGCAGGACCAAGAAGGAATGAGATGCAGTTAGCATTGTAAGGAGATCACTCTGCAGAAAGGAGAAAGGATGGAAGGGTAGCAGGAGTGATGTTGAAGAGACCAGGTTTGGAGGCCATGACCATGAACTTGGGTGACAGATGAGGTTGGCACAACCCTAGGGAATGACAACAAAGATGGAGACAAAGTGTTAGACTAAAGGTCTGTTTCACCCCCAAAAATGCTAGGGAATCATTGGTTACCACGAAATTAGAACCAGTTTTTAACTGCAGAGCTTTTCAGAGCTTTTTAAAAACATTTTTAAAATGGAAATGTTCACTGTGAATCCCTAATAAGGTATTTTCCCTAGAGCGCCTAGTAATAAAGTTCTTCACTAGGAGGACTAGTTGAAGCATTCACCATCTCAAAAGTTCTGGCCCTCTGCTCCCCAGTTCAAGCTCACTCTGTCCCACATAAGAATGAGCTGCAGGGGCCCCTGGGTGGCTCAGTCCATTATGCGTCTGACTCTTGGTTTCACCTCAGGTCATGATCTCATGGTTGTTGAGTTCGAGTCCCGCTTCAGATTGGGATTCTCTCTCCCTCTCTTCTCTGGCCCTCCCCAGCTCGCGCTCTTGCGTGCTCTCTCTCTCTCTCAAAATAAATAAGCTTTAAAAAAAATGAGCTGCAGAGCAGTGCAGTCCCATTTCCCAGCTAAAGCTAGAAATGGTGCCCACAGAGCATGATGTTTGGAGCCTCTCTGGCTTGGACTGCTTGCCCCGGGCGAAATAGGAATTAAGTGAATTGTGCTTCTACGTTAGATGCTTGAAGATTCCTAGAACAAGTGAGATGAGCAGTGTGCATGAGGCTTCCAATTTTGAGGATATGAGACAATTCCCTCCTCTCTCAAATATGCCTGTTTGGTGGTTGGTTCCTCAACCTAAACATGGAGTCCCAGCATCTGCAAAGAGAAACTCAGGAAGGCCACCTAAGGCGTTCTGTGCACTTATGCTTCTGCTAAGCTCCTTGTGGGTGTCCTGGGGCCTGGGGGGCGGCCGAGGAGGGGTGTGGAGGCTCTCCCCTGAGTGGCAGGTGCCCCACAACTTCCTGTGTCTGTGACTTTGAGGATTTACCTCTCTGAGCCTCAGTTTTCTCATTCAAGACTGGAAATCATAAAATTCACCTTAAGAAGTACTTAAGAGGATTAATGAAATCATTCAGGTAAAGAACTTAACGCATGAGCCATATCAACAGTTCCTCTTGTTATTGGAAGGAATTACATGTTTTCCACTCGTGGTCAGGTGTTAACTTGGCTCTTCTCAGCTGCAGAAAGCCCCAGACAGCCTTCTTCCTCCCTGTCTGCTGCTTGTTGAAGGATTTACTCACAGCTCTTCCTACTTGGGGTGAAATTTTGCCAGGAGTGATAGTTCTGAAAAACTGTTGTCCTCTAAGCACACATTAACTTAGAGAAATTTTCTCCTATTTTTTTTCCCAGGCATGTTATTTAAACCTAAAAAGATTATAATGAATTTTCTATTTTGGGATGAGATTTGATGGTTTCTTTATCATGAACAAAATACATCAGAGGCTACTCTGTGATAGAGCAACTTTTCATGAGCTGATAGCTATCAAAGAGGTCCTGATGCATTTAAGTGGGGCACATGTTACAGAAGTGTGATGATGGCCTTTCAGGAAACCTCACTGGTTCCCTTATGTTTCCTCATTTCATTACTAGTGAGTTAATAATACTCATTTTCTTTAAAGAGAACATGTTTGGGTACCACAATCTCAAATTAATGATTTTAATCACTAAATTATGGCAAATGGGAAATCTAAAAAGATCCGTCCAGAAGAGCTGGTCTAAACACTTTCCCAAGGTGAGTATTGGATTTGTAAGTGAGGACATGAGAAAGGGTGTTCCAACTGAAACCATTCTGTATGTCACCGTGACTTAATAAAAGTCTTGCTGATGGCTTTTAGGGAGGAATAATGAGTTTCTTTTATCAAGTATATTCCAAGCACTTCCTGTGGTACAAAATCTGAATTAACTATCTTCTCTATAAATCTGATGAGGAAACCAAGTTCTAAAAATAATGTATGCAGTGCAGGAAGAATCTGGATGAAAGCATATCAGCCAGCATACTAGATGTGAAGAAAGAATTTAAAGCCTTGATCCTGTCAAGCTGGGCACAATGTAACAACATAATTACCTTCTGACATGAGTGGTGCCCATGTTATCAATAAGAAGTCAGAGGCCAACATTAAGGGATTCTGGTCACTTCTCCTACTGTGAAACTTCCGTTGTTCTCTCCATGCTCTCAGTACTGCTGTTTGATGTAGACCTCACCTTAAGGCCCAGAGGAATAAAGAAAAGAGAATAAATTTCCCTTATTTCTCTTATGCTTATGAAGCCTCTTTATGAAGCTTTTCCTACCAAAATGGTAGTAATTCCGAAAGCTATCCTAGTACTACGTAGGAACACACACAATGCCCAGTAATGGGTTTCTTGTGCTCCTTCTAGCTAAGGAATATGAAAGCTTTCAGATTATCACATGAAAGCTATGTCTTTTAATTTACAAATGTGGACATTGAGGGTAAGTGATGATTATTATTTACAACTGTGCCTGACTTTTTAAAATTAATAATAAATCTTCTACAACATATAAAAAGCCATCGTCATCTGTTTAGAACTTAATAAAGGATGTAGATTTCTTATAAAATAGTGTATGGTATATGACACACTTTGGATGAAATCTCCTTACTCCTTCTGAAGACTGTTTACATGTGTGTGTTTTCTAGCAAGATTTTAATCATTTCCCCCAATACCTCTTATCTGAAAAGAATGAATTTCTTAAGTGTGTTGTAGTAAAATACATGATTAAATAAAGTAGCTTAATATTTTATTAATAACTATGAACATCTACTAGGCTGGGTTAGATAGGAGAGTACGCACATATATATGCGTTTGTTCAGTTGGATGGTTTATTTGTCCATTTCCTTAGAAGAATGGAGAAGATGCACACAGACAGACATCTCCTGGCTGGCATGGTCGGTCACCTCCTGAGATTAGAAGGACTTTAGTTATCTTCACCTTAGCAGACACCAGCAAGGCTGGAACCTGTGACCTCCACTTTGAGCTTACTTAAGACTGAGCGGAGATGCATAATGGAGGCTAATGAACTCAGTCCTGCAGACACAGCAGAAGGGGACAAATGTGTGATGAAGGAATTGAGGCTCTAGGGGAACAGAGAGAGTGAACACCAAGAGAGACCTGCTTGAAACAGTTTATCTGTTAGGGACTGAGGAGGTGCCCAGAAATCATCCTTGCTTGTGTAATTACCAATTTGGTGGACCACCCAGAAGAAGCTACAGACTTAGATGTTTGCCTGGGTTGGAAACGAATGAAGAAATCACACCCTAAATACTCATGTTATAGTAGCTTTTCCCATTCTGCTCTAAAGCCAAAGTGATGTGTCTAACGCAAATCCGTCCCTACTTAAAAACTTGCGACTGTTGACATCTTTCCCAGGTACGTTCCCTCAAAAATGGGCCCACAAGGCTTTTGTCACCTGGCAGCAACCTCAGGTCCCTGTACCCCACACACCCCATATTATTTCCATCTGTCTTTCTCTTCTGTTAACCTGGAATATTCTCTCTTCCTTTCCTTGCAAGGCTGACTTTGTGCTTATCCCTTCTGCTCACATCAACTTCCTCCTTCTCCATATTTAGCTGGTTGCCTCTCTCTGTGCATTCTCTTTCCTGTGACGTCTCTCTTCGCAATTATATTAAGATGATTTATGTTCTTGTAGGGAAGGTCCCTTGTCTTAGTTACCTTTGGGTCCCCAGCCCTTAACAGAATGTGTAGCGCATGATCAGGGTTTAGTAGGTATTCTTTACATAGAACTGTGAAAGCCTGCCTTGGTATAACAGTGATCTGTGTAGTTAGTGAATGATTTTCACTGCATTTGGCCTTAATTACTTCCTTATGAGCAGCAGAAAAGCTGTTCTCATAAGCTATCATTTATTGACATCAACCAGGAGCCAGGCTGTATGTTGGGTGCCTTACATGCATTAATGCTCTCTGAATTGACAAAACAGTCATCACTCTTTCCAAATAAGAAACCTGAGGCTCAGAGAGGTTGAGAAACATTCCTGTGGGTCCCCAGCTCACACTTAAACAGGCTGTGTTCAGGGCACCTGGGTGGCTCAGTCTGTGAAGTTTCCGACTTCGGCTCAGGTCATGATCTCACAATTTGTAAGTTCGAGCCCCGCATCAGGCTCTGTGCTGACAGCTCAGAGGCTGGAGCCTGCTTCAGATTCCATGCCTCCCTTTCTCTCTGCCCCTCCCCCACTTGCACTTTGTCTGTCTCAAAAATAAATAAACATTAAAAATTTTTTTTTAAATCAACAGGCTGTGTTCTTCCTACTCCACCACATTGGGAATCTGTCCCTGTGTGTGTTGCCTTTTGTAGTATAGTGTATTTCCCTGACTCTGCCCTGGAGCCATTTCTTTTTCCTCCTCTGTGTTTGCTTAGTAGTCTCAGAACAGATCATGGAGCAGAAACACTTTGGATGTTAGTGACAAGGGCGTGAATCCAGACTTGAAGCCTGATGTTTTGAGTGTTCAGTTCAGGTTGTATTGATTTCTCCCCTCTCCACTTTGTTACGGCCAAGTGCTCTGGGCAGAAATCTAACAAAACAGGCTCACAGAGCTGCACCTGGGGCCAGGAGGGTCACAGGTCACTGCACTGATGTGTGGGGGAACATTAGCCAAATGACAGAGGCTCAACTAGAGAACTCTAAGTGACCACAGTCAGATGTTGGTGTATTCCACACATGTTACTTATTGCCTGACAACCTGGGACACACCAGATCTGTCACAACTGTTAAGTACATACTGTGCTTCAAACTCTCTGCTTAATTGTTCAATAGGTAGATATGAATACAATCTACTGTATTTATTAACTCTGTCCCAGAAGGATTTGCAGACGAAGAGAAAACTCCTAAAAACTGTTAGGAGATTTTATTCATCTTCGTACCCCAAAATTTTAGCCTAGCACCTGGAATGGTGAGTTCTGTGCTAAATAATTTGTATTCATTACTTTATTTAATCCTTACAACTCTTTATATAGAGCTGCTAGTTCTAGTATTACCCACATGTAGTAGCTGGAGAAAGTGAAGCATCTGGGAAATGTTTGAGTGAACTCAGGAATAGTCAAACCATTCATCCCACATTGTTGAGTCTCACTATGTCTTCTTAATATCTCATATGAAAGATTATTCAATAGCCTGAAGTATAGTTTCCTTCTGTTTTAGCCAACATCATCAACTTTTTTTCTTTAATATTTTATCCATTAAAGGAATGCTAATTCCTAGAGCATGTTGTATGAAATCATACCATTCCATTAGGTTTAAGTGGCCTTGGATTCAGAGCTGTTTAAGAAGAACAATCAAAGATGTCTTCAGGTTGGAAAGTTTAAGTCCCAAGATACATTGAAATTACAGTGCTTGTCAGCTCCTCTGCCCCCTCCCTGTCCAGCACTAGTTCTTTGCAGAGAGCTGAGTAGTTTGCAGTCTGACCTATATCTGAGATCAGTGATTGCCACGCTCTTTCTCCCTCACCAAGCCAAGGAGCTACTACTAACATTAAGTATCATGCTTTGAACATTCACTACACGCCAAGCTTTATGCTAGGAGCTTGGTGTACATTTTGTCATTACTGTAATACTACTTCCCTTTTGACAGATGAGAAAACAGGTTCAAAGAGAGATTGGGACCCAGATGATCTGACTGCACAGTCCACCCTCCCAGTTAGTACCCTCTGAATATTTCCATCATTGTCCATGGCAGATAACATTCTTTCTGTACGTCCATTAAGAGCAAGGGGGAGAAATTTAGAAAACAGAGTATCACAGCAGAGTATGAAGACCAGACAGTTTCAAGTCCAGCTCAAGTTCTGAGGTCTTTCCCGACCTCTCCAGCCCGTTAGTCTCTCCCTTCCTTA
Organism: Leopardus geoffroyi; assembly: GCF_018350155.1. NCBI lineage: Eukaryota > Metazoa > Chordata > Mammalia > Carnivora > Felidae > Leopardus > Leopardus geoffroyi. The sequence goes on along the minus strand of NC_059326.1, from coordinate 122,042,345 downwards.
AGCCCAGAGCACATTTAAATACTTAATTGACAGTTCCCCATGTGCTGTCTTACCACTTCTCAGCTTCCACTTGGGTATCTTGTCTGCCCTTTCCAACTAGACTATAATTTGCTAGAGGGCCGAGAATTCATTCCTTCCCTTTGGCACCTGCTGAACGCACTATGGGGCAAGGACACTTAATCAATGCCTCTTGTTTCCGTAAAGAGTGGCAGCATAGTTTATTCAGCTCCGAAGGCAGTTAGACCCTGTTTCTCACCTGCTAGGCTGCAATGGGTTGCAGCCCAGTGAAAATTACAAAATTTCATTTATTGTGAGTATAATACAGGGATTAAAACAATACCTTATAGGGTTGTCAGGAATTAAAAAGGAATATAGGAAGCACTTGGCATAGTTCCTAGCACATAATAAGCTCTTAATAAATAGTAATTATTAATGTTGTTATTACAGGATAACTGAATTCATTGGGTGTTTGCTCTCTGTTACATGCTGTGCCAAATTCTTTGTATGCAATTATCTCATTTCATTTTTTCATAATGTAGAAACGGTTTGTCAACTGCAAAAAAAATACACTTCCTTTTACCCAAAACTTATTTAAGAACACCAGTTGCTCTCACTGTCTTTGGAATCTGGTAGCAGGCCAGCCAGGCATAATGTGGTGACGTAACACACTCTTGCTACTTCACAGTAATTGTGACACTTAACACAATAATTACTAACAGCAGCTAAAGCATTGGAATTGACAGATGCCTTCCTTTCTTTTTTTTTAATGTTCACTTGTTTTTCGGGGTGCCTGGGTGGCTCATTCGGTTGAGTGTCTGACTTCGGCTCAGATCGTGATCTCAGTTTGTGAGTTCGAGCCCCACATCGAGCTGTGTGCTGACAGCTCAGAGCCTGGAGCCTGCTTCAGATTCTGTGTCTCTTTCTCTCTCTCTGCCCTTCTCCCACTTGAGCTCTGTCTCCCTCTCTTTCTCAAAAATAAATAAACATTAAAAAAAATAAATAAATGTTTATTTCTGAGAGACAGTGCACGAGCAGGTGAGAGGCATAGAGAGGGAGACAGAGGATCTGAAGCAGGTTCCCAGCTGACAGCAGAGAGCCCAATATAGAGCTTGAACTCATGAACCGTGAGATCATGACCTGAGCCAAAGTCGGGCGCTTAACCAACTGAGCCACCCAGGCACCCCAATGCTTTGCTTTCTTATATAAGTTAAAGTAGATCTAAATTGTAATGCCATCATTCCTTCTCAGTTCTGTCCCTATGCCCTCTCTCTCAAGTCAAGAGAAAAGAAAGTCACAATGGGTTGCCAGTCAGAGTATCCCATTTGGAGCCTTCAGTAATATGTGTTGCTGTACAAAATAGAGTGAGAACCTCCGGTCCAGGCACTGTGTGGAGCATTAAATCTTGTAGGACCCTAAAACAGTTGTAAGGCAGACAGTAGAAGCTCTTTGGCTCAGTGTGATGTAGACCGCTATTAACCACACGTTCTTCAGCGTGCCAGTCTGTTTAGTTTATAGGGAAATTAGAAAAGGTCAGATTGAGAAAGTCTTGTTCTACAAGGTTTTTTGTTTTTTTCTTTTTAAATCAATTTGGTACTAAATTGTAAGCTAAGAGTTTTCTAGACATGCTGTATAAAGTGTGCTTTGATGGCTGATAATGGAATCCTGTAAAGGAGAGGGTTTTTAGGGCTGTGAAACTCGTCTGTATGATACAATGGTGGATACGTGTCATTTTACATTTGTCCAGGCTCATAGAATATATGACACCAAGAGTGAGACCTCATGTAAACTATGGAGTTTGGGTGATAATGATGTGTCAGTGAAGGTTCATCAATTGTAACAAAGGCACCACTCTGCTGGAGATTGTTGATAATGGGGAAAGATATGCATGTGTGGGAGCAGGGGGTTAATGGGACATCTCTGTACGTTCTCAATTTTTCTCTGAACCTAAAAAGCTCTAAAAACTAAAATCTAGTGGTACCTGCCTGGTAGAACATGTAACTCTTGACCTTGGTGTTGTAAGTTCAAGCCCCCCTTTGGGTGTAGAGATTACTTAAAAAATAAAATATTTTTTTAAGTTGATTTATTTTGAGAAAGAAAACGTGCACACAAGCAGGCACACGAGCAGGGGAGGAGCAGAGAGAGGGGAGAGAGGGAGAGATTGAGAATCTCGAGCAGGCTCCACACTGTCAGTACAAAGCCCGACGCAGGGCTCAAACCCACAAACAGTGAGATCGTGACTTGTGCTGAAGTCAAGAGTCAGACCCTTAACGAACTGAACCACCAGATACCCCTTAAAAATAAAATCTTTAAAAATAAACGAACACGTAAATAAATCTATGATCAAAACAGAGCAGGAATCCTCTTCAATTAAAACCACACGTGTTGAACATCTATTACATGCCAGACTATGGGATAGATTTGGAGAACACAAAAATAATGAATTTGTATGTGTCCTTGTTGAGAAAAATGGGTGCATAGCCTTAGTAATACTGGAGTGTAGGAAGAGAGATAAGCAAGAATACAAACTGCAGAAATTTTAATAATGGTTGTAGGAAGATGCATACTAAAAATATTGAGCTACAATGGAGGGGGGAGGAACACCTAACGGGACATGGAAGGTAGAAGTAAGAGAGGCTTCCTAGAGAAGGTGATACCTCAGTGGGTCTTGTAGGATGAGTAGGTGCTTCCTAAGCCTACAGCAGAGGAGGGGTGAAGGTGGGGACAGTTCCGTGATACAACAGATGTAGTTTTGTTGCTGATGGGCTGACTCTAAATATGCTGCTTAGGTAACTTTAAATTCAGTTTTGGTTTTCTGCACTGGAGAATTCTTTTTTCCTGGAGTATTATGAGGTTGGCTTAATGAATGTTTGTAAAGCCTTCGATAACCTTTGGGTTAAAAAATGAGGTAGAAGGGAAGTATGTTCTTTATTGTCCTAGCTTTACCAGCATCTTGTCACATAAGGAACATTCCCTGAAAGGTCATTTCTTTAAAAAAAATTTTTTTTTAATGTTTATTTTTGAGAGAGACAGAGACAGAATGTGAGTGGGTGGGTTAGGGACAGAGAGAGAGGGAGAGACATAATCTGAAGCAGGCTCCAGGCTCTGAGCTGTCAGCCACAGAGCCCAATGCGGGGCTCGAACTCACGAGCTGTGAGATCATGACCTGAGCTGAAGTCGGACTCTCAACCAACTGAGCCACTCAGATGCCCCTGAAAGGTCATTTCTAAGAAGCAGTAATAGTCTGGTTGCTCTTCAACCTCATGTAACTTCCTGGAACAATGAAAGAGCCAGGGAAAAAGAAGGTGACATCAGCATGGAGAGAAAAATGAATTTAAATCATAAGCCTTATTGCCTTACTGCAGCTGCTGTGGATGAGACCAGTGGAAAACTTCTAAACTTAACTCTGCCACTGCCTGGAAGATTCTAATTAAAAGTTTTCAAATGAAATCAATAAGTTTTGACAGATAAAAGAGCAGATGGCTGAAGGAAGGAACTAAAACACCACACTGGAAAAGTGCTGGGCTTGAATTCCATTTGAAAACGCACTCTGTGTAGGAGAAAGCAGAGATCTGATGTGGACAGGCTTAAGAGACAGTAGAGGCAGTATTAGGCACAGTGCCGTCTCACATTTCACTGTGAAATTTTAGTTGGTGGCACAACTGAACCTTCCTGTCGCTCAGAATCCAAACATGTGAAGTGGGAGTGATATTCTCTTCCCTGGAGTGGTTTTTCTTCATTCTTGGATCTTTCGTTCACCACATGTGTATTGAGCACCTACTATTAGCTAGTGTTACTTGTCTGGATGCTGGGGATTTGGAGTGAGCCAAAATCAGACAAGAGGGTTTTTTGTTTGTTTGTTTGTTTGTTTACCTCTGATGGAGCCAACTTAGTGCAGACTTTGTGCAACTCATTAATTAGTCAATTGGCGGGGCACCTGGGTGGCTCAGTCCATTGAGTGTCTGACTTCGGCTCAGGTCATGATCTCACAGTTTGTGGGTTCAAGCCCTGCATGGGGCTCTGTGCTGACAGCCTGGAGCCTGCTTAGGATTCTGTGTCTCCCCCTCTCTCTGCCCCTCCCCTGCTCATGCTCTGTTCCTCTCTCTCTCTCTCTCTCTCTCTCTCTCTCTCTCAAAAGTAAATAAACATTAAAAAAATTTAGTCAATTGGCTAATGAAATACAGCAAGTGAAAATATATAGATATTTAAAAATGCCATGCAAGCATTTGACATTATTTGATGATGATGACAGCACAATACTTACATTTTATTAATTTGAGAAGATACTTGGACATACGTCATAGGTAATCCCCATGACAAAACTTTGAGGTGGGTGCTGATAGATTTTGACCAAGGGGAAACTGAAATTCAAGGGATGAGGGTTCCCACCCTGAATCATACAGCTGGCCCATGACAGACCCGTCACTTGAACCCATGTCCTGGGAAGCTAGTTCAGATGTTCTTTTGCTGCTGCAGGTTGAACCTTTGGGCAGTCGTTTGGAATTTCAGTCATCTGACCATTGTAAACCTCTAGTCCAAAGAGAGTGCTTGTATGAGCAATTCTAGAGAATGCTGACATCACTGGTGTTAATATTGAGAGGTGGGAGTGGCCTACCAGGCAGAAATATTGCATAAACAGAACTATGATGTGGGCAAAACAAGCTGAGCAGTGGTGTCACGATGTAAGCTCTTTGTTTGGACTGGTCTATTCAGCTCTCACTGGGAGTTCGACGTCTTTCCTCTGTCCTTTTCATTTGGGCCTCAGTCTGCCTGTGCTTACGCAGCTTCAGCGCATGGAAGGGTTTCCTTTTACCTTGATGCCTTGTAGAAAATGGAAGGTTCTATAGGTATCCTTGGCCTTCAGAAGCCAAGATGAGGTCAGGGCAAAGGGTTCCACTCGGATACAGATCAAGTAATGGTTGTTCTAGAAAACTCCTTGTGGTTTGATTCCACCGGCAAGTCCGAGTACCAGTGTAGTTTGGGATGCAAGAGATACTCTGACATTGCCTTTTTCATATCACATCTATCTACAGTTTTCAGAGATCCATACATGAAATTTGGGACACTCCAGCGTAGATCCGTATGGCCTCTTTGCAAGATATACAACAATTAGTGAAGCCATCTGTGTTTTCCAGACACCCTTGCATGTCTAAAAGGAGTGCCCACTTCAAAGTCATCTCAAATGGTGCTCCCTTTGCCGGTTGTCCACATTTTTCTTGAGGACCCCACTGGCACTTTGTGCTTCTTGGCTGGCACGTGTCACTTCTGTTACTATGTTCCTCCTCTAGTCCTTCCATCCCACAGTCCTCACCACACACGACAGCCAGTGCTATTTTTCAATCTATGTGTATATGTCTGTAATGGGTAATTATGTACAATAAATTTGTGCAGAATGTCAACGGACACAACAATTACACGACGGATATGGAGCCATGTTCCTTATCTGCCTCCCACTCTTGTGTGGCTTCTGTACACACGTGGGACAAGACCGTGGCCCTTCACCATCGCCTGGGCGCCTTGCTCACCTCTCTCCCTCTCTGTCCAGTAGTCCACTCACTGTGCTCTTTGCTCCTGCGTGACCCTCACTCATCAGTTCCTGCCACCAGGACAGTTCTTCCCCATGTGTTTTGAAAGACTGGCTTTTCACATCCTCAAATCAGAAGAATACTCTGCTGGCACTCAGCGCCCTGTCCCCACTCTCTAGCTCAACTCCACAATTTTTATCCTCTGACCACTTCATTCATTAACCTTTATTAAATTTTGGTCTTATCTACCTCCTCCACTGGAATGTAAGCCTCGTGAGGAGAAGGACACATCTGGTATAGCCTCCAAGCTTGACACTGTGCCCATCTGCTGCTCAGTAGTACCCTGAACGAATATTGATGGACGTGTCTTGTCCCCCATCCAACCTAGGACGCAGCTCATTCTGTACAACAAGAAACAGCACAGACAGTTACAAATCGTTGACTCTGTAGCACCCACTTTCCTAAGCGCTCTGCATGAACTCAGCCCTTGAATTTTCATGAAAACCCTATGAGGACTACACAATTACTATCTGCCCCATTTTTCAGATGAGAAAACTGAGAAGTTAAATAATGTTAAATATTAAAGAGATTTAAAAAATCTGCTCAAGACGAGGTAGCTAGAAAGTGACAGAGCCAAGATTCAAATGCAGGCATCTGGCTCCTGAGCTCCTGTCTTTCTAGAACAGAATCACATATATACATTTGAGATAATGGAAAGAAACTTGGAGCAAGCTGCAGCGTAGTGAAATTAATGGATCTCACACCTGCTACAGCGTACTCTTTCCCAGCCTGGGGAAGCGAGAGCTAGCATCATTATTTCTTTAGTGGGTCCATACGAAGGGAAAACCAGAGCAATCTCTGCAGATGCTAGAATTGAAAGAATCATTGTCCCCTCATCAGAAAGCATAATTAAGAGCCTCTCTGCCTATTAAATGAGGCAGTGAATGCTAACGCACTTTGTAGAGTGTAAAACGCTCTATAAATGTTAGTTATTCTTATTCTCGAGCTCCATGGGACAATGGCTTATGTTACGAACTGCTGTTTCAGAATGTTTCAGTAGTACTAAATCTACCCAGTAGTCAAGGAAAGGAAATGCCTCCAGTGTATTCCCTCCTATCATCCTGAAAACCAAACAGGAATCCATTCTTCTCCCGCATTTCCAAAATCCAGAGATATGCAAATTCAAATATGCAGGCTGCTTTTAAATGATACATGAAAGGGATTTTTGAAATGAATGTGCTGTGATTGAATTTCTGGTCAGTCACCCAGAAGGCATTTTGCACTAAGCTCCGGACCCAATTCCACTGAAAATGCATGAGGCTGTGGTGCCTGCAGCCAGTCTAGCCACAGATGGGGATCAGGGTCCTTGCTACAAAACTTATATTAAATCGTGCAGATCCCCAGGCTCAAAGTTGGAAAACAAATTAGCCCAAGCCTAAAACAATTCCAAGACAGAGTTACTTTAAAAATACGTCTTGGGTAACCTTGGTCCTATGATAAAACCCCTTTGATTTTATTTTTTTTATTTTTTATTTATTTTTTTATTTTATTTTTGAGAGAGAGAGAGACAGACCGAGTGCAAGTGGGGGAGGGCCAGAGAGAGAGGGAGACACAGAATCCGAAACAGGCTCCAGGCTCTGAGCTGTCAGCAGAGAGCCTGATGCGGGCTTGAACTCACTGGCCGTGAGATCATGACCTGAGCTGAAGTCGCAAGCTCAACTGACTGAGCCACCCAGGTGCCCCAAAACCCCTTTGATTTTAAACTGCTTGGTAAGACCAGCCTGTGTTAATATATAACATGTCATTTTTAGTGGAGGTAACTTTTTCACTTTCAAGACATTTTGACTACTCTTTGAGAGTAAGAATATTATGAATTGATGTTGTCCAAATAAAGGTCTCTTTGAACTACTTTACCTATAGATAAGAAATACAGATAAAAATAATCATTTAATATATATAACTTAAGCAGAAATGATCTTTAATAATAACTGATAGGAGTTGGCTCTCTTAGGGAGGTTGAAAAGCCCCACTAACCACCTTGCTTATTATTAAACAAGTTTGCTAAGCAACCTTATTTCTTGGAGATGATCAAAGGTAAGCTCAGACCTACCGGACTTGCCATGACATTCCGAAGTAGTGGAATTTTATATATTTATTATTTATTTTTTTAAGGCAACGTGGTTGTTTTTTTTTTTTTTAATGTTTATTTATTTATTTGGTGGGGATAGGTGCAAAGACAGAGGGAGGGAAAGAATCCTAAGCAGACTTCACGCTCAGCACAGAACCGGGCACAGTGCTCAATCCCACGAGCGTGAGATCATTACCTGAGAGGAAATCAAGAGTTGGACGTTCCACTGACTAAGCCACCCAGGCACTTTCAAAGTTCTGGGATTTTAAATTATATGTCCTCCCTTTTATTATTTTAAAAACTTTGGCCACTAGTATTTATAGAGCTTATACAACAAAAACAGAGACAGAACAGGTGAAGCTAATTTCACCTCCACTCTCCTGACCCCAGTCCTCAGAGGTGACCACTAAATCCCTGCAGCATATCTCTTTCCAGACCTTTCTCTACACATTTGTCTCTCTATGTGTATGCATTACATTTTAAAATTGTATGCTTCTGTAAATGGTATACTAGTTGTCGACTGCAGCCATAAAATTTAATGCTTTGAAATAAGCAGGAAATCCAGGAGTGACTGAGCTGATAGGCTCTGGCTTACGGATGTAAGTTGGGACAGCAGTCATCCCAAGGCTGGACTGGGACTGCAGGATTGCTTTGCTGGTGGCTCCCCCATCTGCTGGATGGAGGACACAGCCCCTCACTGGCTGTTAGCAGGACGCTGCCATATGAACCTCTCCATGGGGCTCCTTGAGTGTTCTTACAGCATGACAGCTAGCTTCGTCTAGAGCAAGTGAGAGAGCGGAAGAGATCACGAAACCACAATGCCTTTTTATGACCTAGTCTTGGAAGTGACACATTGTCATTCCTGCCATATTCTATTTACGAGTGAGTCACTCAGTCTGACCCACAGTCAAGGAGAGGCTGGTCAAACTCCAGTTGCTATATGAGTATCAAAGAAATTCTGGACACATTTTAAAACCACCTCATGTGGCATACTGAACATATAATTCTGAAATTTCCTTCTTTTTTCACATAACGATGTCTTACTATAGATAGATTATATGTGCTGACTTAATATATGTCCTGGCTTATTCTTTTAACAGCTGCATACTTTTCCACTATCTATTTAATCATTCTCCTTGTTACAGATACCTTGAGATCTCGTATTTTCCTTCCTGTAGATAACACAACAATGAGGGTTCTTTCTTAATGCCTCTTTGGTACACATACCAGCATTTCTCTAGTAAAAATGCACTGAAGTGCTGTCACTCAGTTGCAGGGTCTATTTATTGTAACAGTGGCTATCACATGGCCCACCAGAATAACTGTTCTTATTTCCAACCATTCATTCCTCTCCCACTTGATAGTTGGAGGGACTTGTGGTACAACCTTATTAGGTCAAATATCTTAGGGGACTTGGAGGTTATTTTGGCCTTTTTCGAGTCTGGGTTTGGGAGAAGCCTGAGAATTATCCTACTTTGCTCCTGATGGCAGCCTCCCTCCTTGAACTCTGCTTGATTTAAACAAAAAATTGAGGAGCTCATCCCTCTGGAGACAGGGAAGCTTAACGGTTGTTTACAAAGGACTCAGAGGTTCTCAGGTACAAGTTGCCCCTGGAGAACCAGGTTGATTATTGTTCATTCAAAATGACTTCCTCCGTTACGGTAGCAGCTGAGAAATCACATGCGCAAACCAGCATGTGGATTTCAATGCAAAGTTAAATGCCATTTTAGTAGCAACTATTTCTGGACTTTGGCTGTGTGTTTTTATTGCAAGTTAGTGGTGCATAAAATCACAGAATCCTCTGAGCCCTCCCACCGTATAAATGATCCTCACTTTAAACCCAATAACCAGGCTGACTTCCTTCCATTCAAGCTTCCAAGTGTCCTCGGCTGGCAAGAATCATGAATAGCAGCTACCAACCCTGATCAATAATTAATAATATCAATAATTAACAGCAGCTACCAACCTGGAGACAGGTGAACCACATAAAAGGATTTGGTCTGATTAATTTCTCTTTGTTTACCTGCCCATCATGAGTGAGAAGGGTCGAACAGATCCAAAATAGTGTATCATTGAGACAGCCATCCTTCATTCATTCAATCTATACTAACTGAGCCGCTACTATGTGTAAGGAACTGTGCCGTTTGGTGTGTGTGTAGGAAGAGTGTTAACGTGATTACCCGTAAGAACTTGAAATCCAGTTGTAATCATTACCAGATACTGAGTGTGTTTTAGGTACCAGAGACCGTGCTCAGCTCTTCATAGACATCAACGCCTTTCTTTCTCTCTACAGTCTTATTTAAATAGATAGCATTGCCATTTTACAAATATCACGATAAATGCAAAACCCTAGTTCTTTCATATGCCAGCTGCTCTTCTCCATCTGAGTGCCTAACCCTGCTGAACCCTAGTGCATAAGAAGGCTGGGCTAGTTCACCTTTTGCCAAAATGTGTTTTTTTTTCCCCTCACAAGAACCTCTGTGAAAATGGTATAGTCACAGCATATACCCTGCTTAGAGATCCCCAAGGCCTGCAATGGCATTTCCAGTAGATCTCATTTCACAAAAGCTGAGCTCCCTGACAATGTCGGATCCCCAGATCACACACTGTATATTTTCCCTCCTGAATTCTTGGCACAGTGGACATCCATGTTTGTAAGATTATTTATTATGCCTCCACCGGTGTGCTGTAAGCTCCACAGGGCTGTGGTCTGTGCGTTTCCTGCAAACTTCTGTTGCCCCAGAGCCTGGCACAGAGCCTGGGCTGGATAATCAATATTATTTAGTCCATTAACTAATTGCTTTATTAAAGGCTCAAAAAAGAACCATGCTGAAGAAACCTGGAGGCTTGTTTAACCTGTGCCACACCTTCCAAGCCTCATTCAACAAGTATTTATTGACCATATTCTACGATTGAGGTACTGAATTAAGGACTGAGGATGAAGCAAAAAACAAAATAGACATGATCCTTATTCCTTGCATTCCATTTCGGGATCCCGATGAAAAATCAGTCAAATAAAATGAATAAGATAGTTTCAGATATTTGTAAGTCCTCAGAATTAAAATTAAACTGAGAGCAACTAAAAGGATGGGGGTGGGTAGTCAGGGAAGAATTCCAAAGAGGCCATCTCACTCTGAGACCTGAATCATGGTAAGGAGCCAGCCTTGAGAAGTTGTAGGCACAGAATGGTCTTGATGCAAGTAAATGTATCAGTTGCTCAGGGCTGAACCCTTGCAGTCATCGCTGACTCTTACAGTCCTGTCACCCCTATCTCCAGAGTGTCCCAAGTTGGCCGGCATCTCCCTGCCCTCACTGCTGCCAGCACATCAGCGTTTCTCACCTGGACCACTGGAATAACCTCCTAACACATTTCTCTGCTTTCACATCTCCACCACTGTCCACTCTCTGTAAGTCACATCATATCACTGCCCTGTTCACATCCTCTGCTGGATTCTCCTTACATTGGGTGTAAAATCTCAGTACTGACTGAAGCCTACACAGTCTCACGTCATCTAGCTTCCTCCCCAACCCTGTTTTCCTACCACTCTCCCGCTTCAGGGATGCTGTCCTTCTAGCTACTCCACAAATAGGCCAAACATGTTCCCACCTCAGGCACTTTGCACTTGTGGTTCCCTCTTGCTGGGAAACTCTCCCCCACCCACCCCATGCTTTTGTGGTTTGCTCCATCACTTAATTCAAGCTCTGTTTAAATATTAACCAGAAGCCTCCCCAACCCCTATCGAAAATGGCCATCACCATTCTTGCTGTGCCTCAGCACTTTCTAACTTCGCTTCGTAGAACTCCTCATATAGCAGAGTGGGCACGTTATGTGTCTGTTTCTGTCTCTGCTATTATAATGTAAGCCCCATGAGAGTAAGAAATGAATCAGCTTTGTTTACTTTGTATTTCAAATACCTGGAATAGTGGCCCTCAACCAGTTTTTCTTGAATGGGTGGCTGGCTGGATTAATGGATGGGTAGATGGGTGGCTGAGTGACAAAATGCAAAGACCTTGAGTCTTGGTATCTTGGAAAAACAGAAGGAAGTCAGGAGTGAGGGAAGATAAGAGGAGGCTAAAGAGGCAGGCAGAGTCAGACCACGCAAGACCCTGTAAGTGATTTTAAGAAGCTCAGAATTATTCTAAGACCATCAGGAGGCTGTTCACCTCTAGAAAGCTTTTGCTTTATAATCCCTTCTAACAAGTGACATGGCATTTGGAGAAACACTGAACTCTATGACCTCTTTATTGCTTTCTGTGATGCTCAGAGATAGAGCTTTGCGCTGCTCTCTGATCCTACCAATGTTTGCTTGAGGTGCTATGGATTAAATAGCACATATGGAATCAGCTACTTTGAGTTGTTGTGTAAATTCACTTCCCCAGGGAGCCGTCCCTGACCTCCCAGAGCAGAGTTAAAGGTCTTCTCATGTGCTCCTACAGCTCCCGCTGATACCAGTGCATGACGTACTCCTTTGTGGTGTCTGTCTCTTGCTCTTGATGGAGTGTAAGCTCCTTGAGGCTGAGGACCTTCTCTTGTTATCCCCTCGAACTCAGAAACCACAGAGAGGCTGCTGGTCTTCTGGATTCAGCCCAGCAAGGTGTGTGTTTCACCTTTTTTGTTCTATGTTAATTCGCAGTGGCTGCTGACATTTTAGATTTAAAAAAAATGGATTTCTCACTTCTCTTGAAAATTTAGATGATAGAGTAATGTTCCCATGATCTCAACAACTAGCGGAATTGAGTAATAGTACCCTGTTCATAGGGGTCATGCTTTCTCCAGCAAGCCACAGTCCCCACTACCCCCTAGTCATTTTTAATGCTGAGATTGAGCATTTCTTGTCATTTTAACATCTGATTGACTTATTGTTTTTGTATAGGAGAGAAATATAATTCTGTATCCAATTTGCAACCAAAAAAATGATACATGTTGTTAAACCTGGTACATAGGGCCTCTTTTGGGCAATGGAACTTGTGACTCTAGTCTCAAAATAAAGAAGTGTTGTTACTTGGTGTTTACAAGCATAGATGTTGATTTCTTAATGCAGTAAAGACGTTAATTCTCCCCACATTGTCATGTAGGTTTAATAGAAATCCTGGGGCGCCTGGGTGGCGCAGTCGGTTGAGCGTCCGACTTCAGCCAGGTCATGATCTCGCGGTCCGTGAGTTCGAGCCCCGCGTCAGGCTCTGGGCTGATGGCTCAGAGCCTGGAGCCTGTTTCCGATTCTGTGTCTCCCTCTCTCTCTGCCCCTCCCCCGTTCATGCTGTGTCTCTCTCTGTCCCAAAAATAAATAAAAAATAAAACGTTAAAAAAAAAAAAAAAAAAGACTAGCAATACATGGTATTAACAGGGATAGACTCCTAGATCTCTGGAACAGAATGAAGAATCCTAGCAATACATGGTATTAACAGGGATAGACCCCTAGATCTCTGGAACAGAATGAAGAATCCAGAAACAGGTGTACACAAATAGGACCCACCGACTTGGGACAAAGGTGCAAAAGCAGTTTAATGGAGGAGAGATGATAGCCTTTCCATCCAGGGCTGCTGGAACAACTAGAAATCTATAGAGAAAACTCGAGCTGACATCTGAGTCTCACGTTTACACAAAAACTTAGTGGATCAAAGACCTAACTGTAAATTTTAAAGCTATAAATTTTTTAGGAAAAAACAATACAAAATCTTCAGGTTAGACTGGGCAAAAAAATCTTACACTTGACTCCAAAACATGATCATAAAAGGAAGGTTCAATATTGAACCTCACCACAATTAAAGCTGTTTGCTTTGCAAAAGACCCTGTTAAGAGGATGAACGGTTAAGCTACAGACTAGGAGAAAATACTTACAAACCACCTATCAGGCAAAGCCGGTCTCTGAAATATATAAAGAACCTTTAAAACTCATTATAAAAATGATCCAGTTAGAAAATGGGCAAAAAGCAAATGTCAATCAGCTGATGAATAGATAAAGAAGATGTGGTTTATACATACAATGGAATATTACTTGGTGATCAAAAAGAATGAAATTTTGCCATTTGCAACAGCGTGGATGGAATCAGGGTGTATTATGCTAAGCGAAATAAGTTGGTCAGAAAAAGACAAATATCATATGACTTCACTCATATGTGGAATTTAAGAAACAAAACAGATGAATATAGGGGAAGGGTAGCAAAAATAAGATAAAAACAGAGACAGAGACAAACCATGACAGACTCTTAAATACAGAGAGCAAACTGAGGGTTGCTGGCAGGGTACTGGCGGGGGGGGGGGGGGTGGTGAGATGGGCTAAATGTCCAGTAAGCATTAAGGAGGGCACTTGTTGGGATGAGCGCTGGATGTTACATGTAAGTGATGAATCACTAAATTCCAATCCTGAAATCATTAATACACTACATGTTAATTAACTTGAATTTAAATTAAAAATAAATAAATAAAGCTTTAACTTTATATGTGCTGCCCAAGTGAGCACAATAAAGCTTTAACTTTGATACAATCATACCCCCCCCCAAAAAAAACGGACAAAAAGAAATGTGAAGAGACATTCACAAAAGAGAACATACACATGGCAAATAACATCAGAAGGTGTTCAATCATTAGCCTTTAGGAAAAGGCAAATTAAAACCACATTAAGATGTCACTACATACCTGTCATAGTGGCTAAAATAAAAAATAGTGACAATACCAAATGCTGGTGAGGATGTGGAGAAACTTGATCACATGTAATGTTGGTGAGAATGTAAAATGGTACACCCATTCTGGAAAACAATTTGACAATTTCTTTAAAAACCTAAACATGCAACTGAGATGGGACCCAGGAACTGCAGTCCTTGACATGTATCTTTCAAAAATGAACACTTAATGCTCACACAAAAACCTGCACACACGCCTTGACACAGTGTCTATTGTTGTGTTGTAGTTGGCCAAACTTGGAAATAACTCACATGTCCTTCAGTGGGTGAAGGGTTTAAACAAGATGCCCCACCTCCATACCCATGACTCAGCAATAAAAGTTTAGGTAGTATAATGGACCTCTCCTTCACCCCTGGCAACCATTAATCTGTTCTCCATTTCTCCAATTCTGTCCTTTCAAAATTGTTATGTAGTTGAAGACAAGATTAAGGATTGCCTGGGGTGAAGGAGAGGGTAGTACCTGGAGGAAGATGAGTATGTGGCTCTAAAGAGGCAACATGAGTAATCCTTGAAGGAATGGCAATGTGGTCGGTATCTTGACCATATCAATGTCAGTATCTGGTTGTGATACTGTAGCTTTCCAAGATGTTACCATTGGGAAGAATTGAGCAAAAAGTACATAGAAACTCTTTATATTATTAATTATAAAACTTCATGTGAATCTACAGTATTCTCAAAATTAAAAGCTTAATTAAAGTAAAATACAGGCATTGGAGATCAAACAGCTTTAGACATAAGTGTCTGCTCTGCCACTTACTAGCTAAGTGACCCTGGGCAGTTTGTTAGCCTCCCTGAGCTTCTTTTCCTCATCTGAAAAATGGAGACCATAAAAGTTTCATGCTAGTCAAATTATGGAAAGAGCCCAAATGTCCATCACCTGATGAATGGATAAAGAAGATGTGGTTTATATATATAATGGAAGACTACTTGGCAATGAGAAAGAATGGAATCCTGCCATTTGTAGCAACATGGATGGAACTGGAGGGTATCATACTGAGTGAAATAAGTCAGTCAGAGAAAGATAGCCTATGTTTTCACTCATATGTGCAACTTGAGAAACTTAATGGAGGATCATGGGGAAGGGAAGGGGGAAAAAGTAGTTACAAACAGAGAAGGAGGGAGGCAAACCATAAGAGACTGTTAAATACAGAGAACAAACTGAGAGTTGATGGGGGGAGTGTGGGTGGGGCAAAATGGGTGATGGGCATTGAGGAGGCCCCTTGTTGGTAAAAGAGAGGGTGGTCAAAAATCTGACTCCAATTTCAAACCCTACTTTTTTTTTTTTAAATATAATTTATTTTCAAATTGGTTAACATACAGTGTGTAAAGTGTGCTGTTGGTTTTGGGGGTAGATTCCTGTGGTTCATCACTTACGTACAACACCCCGTGCTCATCCAAAGGCAAGGGAATTAAAAGCAAAAATGAACTATTGGGACCTCATCAAGATAAAAAGTTTCTGCACTACAAAGGAAACAATCAACAAAACTAAAAGCTGTACTTCTTAAAACTGCCTATACTATATTACCTTTCTAGCATGATGTTAAAAAAAAAAGAGAGAACAAAGTTAAAAAATAGTAATAATTTCACACTCACACCATTTTAGAGATGAATTAAATGAGGTCATACATTTACAGTACTTAAGAACTAACCTGTTATCTAGCCTGCAGCTAAGAGCCCAGTGCCTGGGAAATGTTTTGTTGGCTGCCATCTTACAAGTGGGGAATCAGAGGCATGGTCATCCTCGGTACACCTCCCAGTAAACCAGGATTCGGGGAGAGCAGAGATTGCCACACTATCTCAGTTCATGCATGCTTAGGGTTGCAGTAATTGTTTTCATGGTGTTCCCAGGGAAGAAGAAAAACCTAACATTTCTGTTAACTAGTTAGGTCCAATCTACTTATAAGTATGTGTACCTTCACAATTTAGTAACTGTTTGAAAAAAAGAATACAGATAAATTGAAAGAAACCATGTTCTATTTCATTCTTAACTATAATTACTTATAACAAAATATATGGCTCTGTCAGACTCTACACAGCTTCTCACCCCTTGGAATCAGATTGGACACTGCCACCCTCTGTGTCTGTTCCACCTTGATTTTGATGCAGTACTTGGTTTTAATCACATTAACTATAAAAAAAAAAAAAACTCAGCAAAAATATGGTGTAATTAAAGGGGGAAAAACAAACACAAATGTTGAAATAGTTTAGCTAGTTTAGTTCTTACAGTATCTGACAGATGTTAAATATAGGTGTTTTGCCCTCAAAATTTAAAGCCTCTTCCAGTACCCCTGTGAGTTTGCTTTGATACCACAGGGCACTTTGGTGCATAGATTGCAAACTGCAGGTATGATGATTCATTTCAGCCTCTTCCAATGCAGAATAGAGAAGACCCAGACCAAAAGCTAGCCTCCTGGATCTTCTCAATTGGAATGAGCCAGCTGCTAGTGGACATACTTGTGTCCCCAGGACAAGAGTCTTTAGGGAACAAGAGTCATGTCCTCTGACTCAGCCAAGGCAGAGGAGATGATTAGAAATGGATCCTGGACCTTTTAGGTGCTCTCTTTTTAGAATTCGCTGTCCATTGTGCAAGGCTCATTCTAGAAATAATAAGCAATTTAGGAAGCTCTTCTTCTCTCAAAGTTAAATTCTATAAGCACTTAGAAGGTGACAAGTGCAGCCCTAGCTACTGGGGTCGTAGAAATTAGACCTGCTTCCCAGTCCTTGCATAATGGATGTTAGAATCCATTCCACCGGTGACAAGCAGCATGGTGTTATGGAAAAGTCTTGAAGTCAGAAGACCTGAATTTGAGTCCGGACTCTGCGATGTGAACTGTTAGTTCAGTCTTCCCAAGCCTCAGTTTCCATATCTACAAAATGAGAGTTAACTATCTGCATAGCACTTTACCCCCCAGGAGCTAATGAGGTAAACCCATGTAAATTCAGAACCTTATGACCGTCACATAGCAAACACTTATATTTGCCACTTTTTAAATCACTGATTATCAGCTCAGGC